>NC_043970.1:45406760-45494260 GCF_902148855.1 Sphaeramia orbicularis | reverse complement strand
GATTTGATTTTCCATTTAGGTTTGAATCAGGGGCGTCAAACATGAGGCCTGCGGGCCAAAATTAGCCCGCCAAAGGGTCGAGTGAGACCCACGAGATGAATTTGCAAGGTGTTAAAATTGCACCAAAGATATTAACAGTTAAGTGTCAAATTCATTTTAGTTCAAGTGCCACAGAGTCTAATTTGATTTCAAGTGAATGACATGACAACTGCAACATTGTACTTATTTTTTTTTAGAATGAATGATGATGATTTTTCTTCTTTTTTTTAATTGAATGTATTGTGTGTATTATTATTTTTTACTTCCTTGAATTTTCATTTCTATATTATGTTGTGCAAAGAAGTCAATTAATAGCAATCAGGAAGCTTGTATTATTTCCATATTCAAAATAAATCAAATTAAAGAAAAAAATTACTACATTTCCAAATTATCTTTCACAAAAAATGGGTATTATCTAAACAACCATGAGCAACCTGAAAGATCATAAGAGAAATTAGTGCAACTTTAATAAAATTATGCCTGTTATTAAATGTTTTGAGCCTTTTTAGATCCACTGTGATCTGTAAGTTGCAATGCACGTGTGTCAATGAGAAGCTGAGGCATAATATTAGTAAGCTGCACTATTAGTTTATTGCACTAAAACAAAGAGAAAAATTTTGAGAGTTTATTTGTAGGTTATTTTGTTATTATTTTACTGGCCCGTTTGAGATCAAATTGGGCTATACGTGGCCCCTGAAATAAAATAATAAAATTAATTTGACATTTAACATCCCTGGTTTTAATGTTTGTACTTTAACAGTTCCTACCTGCGCTCCGATGGCTCGTACACTCCGCTATCGCCGGCCACTGACTCGTCCGACACCGCTGAGGTCACGCCCATCTTCTTAGACCCCGCCCCCGTCCCTCGCAGCTGGGGGGTCGAGTCTAAAGTAAGAGATGAAGCAAATGTGTAAAAGGGCAGGAACGCAGGAAACCGCAACAAGAACATGACATCACCTACAACCCACAGATTGTAGCGTTGAGGAAGGCGGGGTCAAAAAGCACCGCTCCAACAGGGCGGACCTTCTGCCCACCGAAGGCTGCAGGACCTATTAATATTACGACCTGGCTGTCAATCATCTGTATTACACTGAACTATAAACCCTGTCATGGTGGGAGTCAGCTGCCCCACAGCCGAGCAAACCCATTAAAGCTCCATCAAATTAGTCTGTGACGTCAACGCTGATATTTAGCGCGGCGGCTAAATATCAGACATTTTATGGGTAATATGGACACTGTGGTCCCTCTAAGATACATCATATTCAAGTAAAAGAGCAGGGAAATGGGAAAAGATGAGCGCGTCAGTCTATCGGGGAAAAAAAGCTCTGGAATAAAGAACTGACAAAGCACGCAAATATCAGAACTGGACTGTGATGACATGGTTCACAGTGGATGGAGATGGAGATGGAGAGCGAACAGGAAACCAGATGCCGCTTTAACCCTTTCACATGTGGACGCAGCAAAAAAAAAAGTCTATTTCCATAGAGAAAACTTCATCTGACCTCATTTCTTTTGCACATTTTTAGGGCAATGACTCCTTTCTTACTTTATTTTTATCATTTGGGAAAATACTTTACAACAGAGTAAAACAAAAACAAAAACAAAAACAACTAAGCACATTTGTATATCATGTCCAAAAAAACACCAATGGTAAAACATGAAATTTAATATAAACACAATCCATATCAGTTCAATGTTTAGAAAAAAACATACAAAAAAACAATTCTTTTTAAAATTAGTCTTTTTTTTTTTTAAATATTTTGTCAAATAACATATATTACAACAGTGTTTTTCAAGCCTAAATGTTGTCTAAAATTAAAGTTTATTTGCAACATAGTATAGCAAACTATTACATGATCAAAAACAAATAAATTTTAGCAAAAAAAAAAAAGTCTCAGTTTTGAATGTCTGGGGTCGCCAGAAACTTGTGATGTTAAAATTGGGTCACGAGCCAAAAAAGGTTGGGAACCACTGCATTAGAACAAAAAAGATGTCACATTTTTTTCCCTTTTTTCACTATTCTTATTTCAAAATCCACACACGTTTCAGCTCCATTACATTCAACCAGTACAAATATAACTTGTCATTTCCAGTTAAAGTTAAATCTGGCCTCAGTGGGGTGATATATACAATTCATTTACACCACATTTCGATGAATTTATCCTGCTTTACTTTAATGAAAAGGACAGTTTCTCCATTACCTAGATTGCTTTTAACCAATCTTCTCAGTAAATATTTGTCTCCTTCAGTTTGAATGTTCCGGGTCATGGCCTCCAATTACAATGTCAAAGCATCAAATGGGATTTTGGTCTTAAATATAGATTCCAAACAATTCTGAAGGCTCTTCCAAAATGACTTGAGTTTTGGACATTCCCAAAATAGATGGTAGTGAATAGCTACAGCTGATCTATATAACCTCCAATAGTTAGTTCCCACCCCTTGATGCTTTTCCTCAGCAGGAGTATTCAAAAACCTTATAGTATTTTTCCACCCAAGTTCTCTGACTCCTTATTTCTATCACTATAAATGAACACTTTGATAATTATTCACTATCTTAATTAAATCAGAGCCAAAATTGTTGTTTGTTTCACTCCGAAAAGTACCAAAAGTACTCCATTTTTAAAAATAAAACTATGCAGCTGATGATTATTTTCATCGTCTCAAAATCTTTCAATTAGAAGAACGATGAAAAGACCAAATCGTTTCCACTTTTAGACAATTTATTCAAGAAAATAATTTAAGAGTCCCTTTCTAAAAGCTGCATAGCAAATGTCAGTTTTGCTTAAAAGATAACTAGAACAATGAATCAAAACAGCAACAGAGTAATGTTTTCACAGTCAACTAATCAATTAATCAAATACACTTACCAAATTAAATTAACAAACTCTGACACCTTGGCCTGAGAACGTACAGGAAAATAAAAACACCAAATCCCCCTCGAATGACGTTCAATCAGGAGAGTCGATGCGTCTGTAATCCAACACCCTCCTCGCCTTCACCTCCTCGCTGCTCCCACCAGCAATCAGGTTTCACACACACTATTAAATTGCTGGTCACACACACACACAGCCAGAACGAACATTCCTGGTGTCCTGCTTTCCAATAAAGTCAGAGTGTTTTCTACGACGTCTAGTGTAACAGAGATGAGGGAGTTACATCACCGTCATCTCCCTCTTCCCTCCGTATCACCTCCTCTCCCTGTCCTCACTCTGTCCCACTGCTGCTCATTTAACTGCAGATAATTCATCAATATTACCATCCTCGCAGTATTCACTCGGATTATTATCATCGGCCCTTATTCTCCAGCCGTCCTCCGCTGACATAAAACATACTTTTACTGCCGCCGTGAACCAACATGTTATTGCTTTGAGGAGGATACGCTCACTGCGGCTTTAATAACCAGAAGTATTACTTTGCCGAAAACTTATGTCAACTGAAAATATAGTGGTAAAAGTACTGTTTCCAAGGTCAAAGTACATTTTATATACTATGCTCTGAAACAATTTGTTAAACCAGTGTTTCTCAACGGGGGTGGTACCACCCCCCAGGGGGTGTTGGGACACCACCGGGGGGTGTTTTGAACAAGAAAGCTGAGAAGGGGGTGCTGAGACCGAAATGGGGGCGTTAGTCTGTATAAGTATTAATATCAAGCTGCATATGCTTATGTGGCCAATCACCATGACAACCCCCCCAGTAACGTCTGTCATGCCACAACCTACCCCGGTCGCAAGGGGGGCACTACCTATGCAACATACATAAGCTCGATCAGACCCACTTCCCCTGTTCGACAACGTGTTACGGACTGCTATAACCCCCCACCCCCCCTTGACAATTACTTACAGAGCGCTACAACTGTCCCCCCAGTCACAATTTGATGATACTGTAAAGGGGCGTTTACTCAAAAAAGGTTGAGAAACACTGAGTTAAACCATAATCGAATCTGTTGTTATTTCATTTGATTTTTTAAAGGAAAATGTTTCTTAAATAAAACGAGTCACAGAAAAGACGCATTTCTTGAATGAGCTGAATATTTTCTGGCTTCATTGTCAAATAAAATAAAATAGGACCAATGGCCCTGTAGCTCACCGGCATGTTCTCTCGAGAATTAATAACAAGTCATATTTGCACGGTTGTCAGGTTCTGACGCTATGTTAGAGTCCTGTGGTCTGGATGCAGGAGATCAATCTACCAAAAGAAGTGGGTGGTACTTCCACTGAAGGAAAACTTCATTTGGGGCGGCCATGGCTCAGATGGTAGAGCGGGTCATCCAATAACCGAAGGGTTGGCGATTTGAATCCCGCTCTGTCCTAGTCATGTGCTGTTGTGTCCTTGGGTATGACACTTCACCCTCCTTGCCACTAGTGCTGCTACTCACACTGGTGTTTGAATGTTCAGTGGTGGTCGGAGGGGCCGTAGGCGCGGACTGGCAGCCATGCTTTCGTCAGCCTGCCCCAGGGCAGCTGTGGCTACATATGTAGTTTACCACCTCCAGAGTGTGAATGAATGAATAATGGATCCACTGTACGTGCTTTGAGTATGCGTTCATAGAAAAGCACTATATAAATCTAATCCATTATTATTATTAACTACTTAAGAGCTCATATCTGGAGTTTGTTTTAACAGTGCTCAATTGTAAATATATTCATATATTTGTAGACACTGTCTCAAGGAAGCTACATATAAAAGTTGAACTGAATCTGACCAGTAGTTTCACAGAAGATTGTTGAAATTTAGACATTGGTAACGCTGAATTTGACCCTTCATGGTCCCCGAGGTCAAAGGTCATGGACCCAAATGAAAGTCTGTACATGACTTCCTCTCAGTGCTCAATAGTAACGATATATTGATATCTGAAACCATTTCCATGTTATAAGCCATCAACATATGGACCATTATGAGTAAAGGCAAATTTTTAATAGTTCAAAAATTCATCAAAAATCTAAATTTGTCAAAACTGTGAACAAACTTTGTCAACATTGTCCCAAGGAAGCTATGTATAAAATCTGAAATGAATCCATGTTGTATGAAGAAATTGCTAACGAAGACGACGACAGTGCCTTCACAGTAGCTCATGGCCTATCGGACAGTGAACTAATAAAAACACATTAAACAATGATAAATTGCTAAAATAAATGCATATTCTATGTTTTCATCACGCAGTGTGTTTACGATGACTTGCTGAGATTTTAAGGTAAATCATGATGTGTTTGCAAAGATTTGCTGTTAAGATTTTATTTCGAAGCCTTTTCTCCTCAGACGAAAACACTGAAACACATGAATAAAACCAGCTGTTCATCTTAAATTTTTCATATTTACGCTCTGCAGCTTCTGACTTCAAGTGTAGAGATTTCACACCATGACTCCAGTCCAGATAAAGTATTGATTCACGCCTGTGCTTTACTTTTTTGATTCACCTGCAGAAGCTGCGAACCATTCATCATCAACACCCAGGAAACATGACGGGAATTTAATTTTCAGAGAAGGACCGTCAAAGTTCACCTGACATTATGATGTTAACACGAGCTCACGGCCGTTAATAAAGGTTCTGTGTGACCTTTTCAATCACCCACCAGTCGAGTGCATCCTTTATCGTCCTCGCTGCAGGCTAGTCTGGTTTGCCAACATCATGTAAACATTAAAGAAGAAGAAGTTGAAGCTACAAACTAAGAACTTGCTGCAGTATTAGTTACAGATTACATGGGTAATCTGTTAATTATTTGTAAATTAATAATCATCTCTAATCTCTGCATCCCCTGTTTTGATTGTCCTACATTTATAAAGAACAAGTGAAAAGAAGAAGTAAGCAGACTTTGCTAATACCCCCGCCCAGTCGCACACTTGGCCCCCCCTGCTCATTGATACCCTACCGACCCAGGGAATAATTTTGAGTCTTAATTTTCAATCTTTTCGAAAACAGTTTTAAAAATTGTAAAATGAATAAACAAATAAAATAAAATAAAATAAAAGCAAAAATTGAGAGAAAACCACATGTAAAAACTGGAAAAGCACTCAGAGAGTGCAGATCTCCACTAAGGCAGATTTAATCATTTGTTCCTTTTGCCAGTATCAACATTTACTGAAAATTTCATCACCCCAACCACCACCACCACCACCAAAAATTGAATCATTTGTTCCTTGTGCCAGTATCAACATTTCCTGAAATTTTCATCCAAATCCATCCATAACTTTTTGAGTTATCTTGCACACAGACAGACAAACGGACAAACCAATGCCACCAAAAATATAACCTCCTTGGCGGAGGTAACAAACAAACCGACAAACCCTGATGAAAACATAACCTCCTTGGTGGAGGTAAAAACAAAACAAAAAAAAACATGTAAAATCTGAAAAGGGTTGGGTGAATAATTTCCAGGAAATTGGTTGGAAAAAAATTGTAAGTTGACATGTTCAAAGATTTGGAAAAATAAAAATAAAATAAAATACAAAAATTGAAATTCAGCCATCAAACTACATACTGCACCTCTCCAAGTGATAAAGAACATGTGCATCAAGGGAGGGGGACGGACGGACAGAATTCCTGGTATATCTATAGAGTTAGACCACCCCTTTTCTTCAATTTCTTGTTCATTTTAATGTCTGGTACAACTAAAGGTACATTTGTCTGGACAAATATAATGACAACAACAAAAATAGCTCATAGTAGTTTAATTTCAGAGCTGATATCTATCCATTTAACATGTTTTCTTGATAATAACCAAAATCACTTCAGTTCTTAAATCAATATCCATGGCATTGTACTGACAAAAACAGTGCGCTTTTAGGCATACCATGTTTTCTTTTCTGTCTGTTTTAGTCGCATGATACATACAGGAGTTAGTACTTGATTGCATAACCATTGTTTTTGATGACTTTGATGGTCTAATAATTTTTACCGCAACTGTATATCTGGGTGAGGGGAGTATAATGAAAGCAAAAGAGCTGATTGCTACTGACCTTTGACCTCCTCGTTCAGTGTACTGCTGTGGTTCTGCTTCTCCTCCAGTCCTGCTGGACCTCCATGCTCCTCCTGTCTCTGCTCCTGAGAGTCCAGGCCGAGCTCCAGCTCTGCTAGTCTGCTTTGTAGCTCTAGGTCCAGGCCTAAACCTCCGGGCCCCGTCTGGCCTGCGAAAGCATCTCCAGACAGGAAAGTGGCGTCTGTGACGAGTGGTGAGCACGGAGGGGACAGGGAGGAGAGGGAGGACCGTGGGGACAAAGAGCTCATAGAGTGGGGAGTTTCTGACAGTCTGAGGGCCTGGATCCTGGATGACCCAGCCTCCACTCCTCCTCCTGCTCCTCCTCCTCCTACAGTGGCTCCCGCGTCACCTCCCATGTCTCCCGTTTTGGCCTCGGGTCGGCCGGAGTCCCTTCCTCCGCAGCCCGTCACCACCTCGTGCTCGTGGATGGTGGTGATGGAACTGGAGGGCCGGTAGCCTCCTTGCCCGCCCTCCTGCAGAAGGCTGTCCAGTTTGTTCTGGAAGTCCGGGTCGGCCAGTTCCGGCTGCTCCAGGTAAATGTCTGTGAAGCTGAGGGAGGAGGTGGATCCCAGGCTGGAGGTGGTGGCCAACGAGCCGCGACTCGACGTCAAAGAGCCTCGACTGCTGCCGGACGAACAGGACAGGGTGCTGGCGGACAGGCTGACGGGGAGAAGAATCACAATGAAACTAATGTATGAAGGTAAGGCAAGTAGATTAAGACGTTCTAAATGCAGAATGAATTGTGTCTGTATACTTCTACTATTATGGATAAACCTGAACACAATAAGGGTCAAAACACAGTAATGTCCCGTCAGAGAGCGAACTTTAATTGATTGCCATTCCAACGTTTATTTCAATATAAAGTAGCTCCTTGTTTTGGATAATCCTTTATGGTCCAACTAAAGCAAAATCGAATTTAAAAGTAAAAATGTGGGTCATTTAGCAACACTAATGTGTCCAATTGTCTCTAAAATGTCCCATCAAAGAGATTTCGAATATCGTGTTTTGACCCATAAAGACTTGGTCCTGGGTTTGATTCCAATACCAAGACTGTTCTGAGTGGAGTTTGCATGTTCTCCCCGTGTTTGCGTGGGTTCTCTCCGGGATCCTCCCACCATCCAAAGACATGCACTGATTGGTTAATCCATAAAGACCAAAACATCCACCACCGACCAAAAGCATCTACTGACCTAAAATATTTAATACCTATTGATCCACTAATTCTATCAATACATGTGAATAATTGGTGTAAAATACGGTTATTCATCTTTTTATGGTCATCAGATATGACCCATTTGGGCATTCAGAGGTTCCATAGTTACCGTGGAAACACCGTCATCTTCTACAACATTGATTCGCCAGTAAAACCTATGGAGTTGGATCAATGACATCAATGACAGTGGCTAGAGACACTGGGTTTATGTTCAATTATTGATACATTTTACTGAAAAAGTCACTTTTTCTTCAGTTTTCTCTGTTTTTGATTAAAAAAAACCCGACACGATTAGCAAATTAATTATAGCAGTCATCGATGCCGCTATAAACAGATACGACAACTTTGTTTCTGAAAGTATTCCTCATGCCATCTGCAGCTGTTACCGTCTCAGTTCCATGGGCTTTGATCATCTTTTTGCGTCTATCAACTATAAACTGCAGAAATGTGATCTATAAAACACTGAAACGGCATTAAATGGTCGATCAAATGATTAAGTTGTTTACGAAGAAAATACGTACATTTGTGTGTTTCTTTTGTCACACTTCTGTACTTTTTGGCTGTGTTTACCTCCATCTGGCCAATGATTCGAACAGAATTATGGGAAATTTCTCCTACCCCTCTGTTCGTGGTGTAGTCCTGAAAAATCTCCATTTCAAGGGCAATACAGCCGTCTGCCTTAGCCCTTACCCTCCGACTAATCGAGAATCGGGACAACACTACCCCTTCACTTGTACGTGCAAAACAAAGGGGGAGGGGCCAAGGGGTAAACTGGGATTCAGCCTAAGAGAAAAAAGTCTCAGTTTTGAATGTCTGGGGTCGCCAGAAATGTGTGATGTTAAAATGGGGTGACAAGCCCAAAAAGGTTGGGAACCACTGATGTATTTGATAATAGTCCGTGTGTGGCTCCAGACTATTCAAAAGCTGCAATTAAAACAGAACATTTGCGGAGCATTCATTTGCATTGACAATGTAAACAGCTTAGCCGAAACCGGGAATATTGTTTGCATATAAATGCAGACGGTGAATCCTGAGAGGTTAAATTTGCAAAAGAACCAATGTAGTTCTGTTATTTTGTTTTGTTACTTTCATTTAACACTTTGCTCCTACAGGGTCATGGAGAAAGAGACGAGGAAAAACGCTCATTAAGTCGATTCAAAGCAGGCAGTTTAAGAAGGCGGCGCGCTTTGAAGTGAAGGGGAGGAAGAGAGATTCGGCGCAGTTCGAGTATTTAACCTTTAATGACTAAATATTTGCAAAGATTAAAAACACACTGCTCTTCTTATCCTTTTGATTTCAGCAGTAATTTCCTCAAGAAATCTCATTTTCCACTCTGAGGCAGCAAATTTGACAGCGACCTCAAGAACGGCCGAACGTTGTTATGAGATGATGCAAGGCTGCTGCAAGAACCCAACATCTTTCACAGTCGCTCAGAGTCTCACTGTTTGATACAAACTGGATCTGGTTTTTAGGTTCAACATTCATAATGCAGAAAATATCACATGTATGACAGGCCATGCCAGTTCTGCCTGTGTTTTTGTTCTCTTCCTGCAGCTCATTAATTCTGTCCGTCCTCCTCCATGATGAGAATCAAACATCTCCCCTACGGACAGAGATCCCCCTGGGGTTTATGCTAACGAGACGCCGCACGTCAATTAGAGTATTTTCCTCGTATGGCGTCGGGAGTTTGTGTCAGAGGAAACCAAGGGAGATGATGAGGAAACAGGAGGAAAAGAAAATGTCAACAAAAGATGAAGAAAAGAGAGGAGTTAAATACTGGAGGAGAGGAAGGTCAGGATTTTCATTTTCATTTCATCTGCGTATGATTTAACAAGTTTAAAAACACGCTCCCTGAAACCGCAGAAAACTAGGGGGGAACACATCAGATGTTTGTAGAACTAAAACTAATTAATCTTTGAGCTATTTTCTCAGTTTATCAATGATTAAATTGGTGAAAAATGACATGAACATGATATTGTCAAAAGTGTTTAGTCCACGACTCAAAGATATTCAGTGAGTGTGACAGTATTTTTATACTTTCTTGTTTATAATGAAGTATAAACTGGGCAGAACAGGTGTAGTGTAGTGGTCACACATACAGCCCGCCAAAGGGTCCAATCCAACCCATGGGATGATGTAAAAATTATACTGATGATATGCACAGTCAAAGATGTCAAACTCATCTTAGTTCAGGGTCCTCATGCAGACCAGTTTGATCTCAAGTGGATCAGACAAGTTAAATAATAACATCTATAAATAATGACAGCTCCTAATGTTTCTGTTTTTTTGTGTATTAGTGTGAAAAAAGTTAAATTACATAATGAAAACTTTACATCTACAAACTATCCTCTCACAAAACATGTGAATAATCTGAACGACCATAAACAAATTAAACTGTTGACGGGAGTTCTCCGAAAGTACCAGGACATACCTTACCTATCTCTCTCCCTGTCTGCCTCGCTCTCTCTCTGTCTCTCTCTGTGTCTCTCCGTCTCTCTGTCTCTCTCTCTCTCTCTCTCTCTCTCTGTCTCTCCGTGTCTGTCTCTCTCTCTCTCAAATGTCAGTCAGTATGCACAGGTCGTATGGCTACAAGCACCAATGCTAATACCACTATGTCAAGACTGCAAGGGTAAATGCGACGTTCCTGTTTTTAACTTCATTTCCCATCATGCAGCGTCGCGCTTCCATGATTGTAAGGCTGTTGCATTCCAAAATGACTAATATCTCCGAAAATACTGGTCCTATCAACTTGCCAAGATATTTAATGGTGAGACAGGACTATTCCTCAACTGTAGATACCAAGTTGGCCAGTTACAAATGTCTCAATTTGTCAAAATCATGCCGAAACCCACACACACACAGACGCTCTGAGGCCTTGCAGTATAATGACATACAGTCGCGGAAAAAATTATTAGACCACCCTTGTTTTCTTCAATTTCTGGTTCATTTTAATGCCTGGTACAACTAAAGGTCCATTTGTTTGGACAAATATAATGATAATAAGAAAAATAGCTCATAGTAGTTTAATTTCAGAGCTGATATCTATTCATTTTCCATGTTTTCTTGATAATAACCAAAATCACTTCAGTTCTTACATCAATGTCTATGGCATTGTACTGACAAAAACAGTGCTTTTAGGCATTCCATGTTTTCTTTTCTGTCTGTTTTAGTCACATGATACACACAGGAGTTAGTACTTGATTGCATAACCATTGTTTCTGATGACTTTTGATGGTCTAATAATTTTTTCCGCGACTGCAGATAGGTTATTATGCTATTATTTTTCTATTTCGGGCTGCTGAAGATTAAATTGGCCTGTACGTGGCTCCTGACACCCCTGGGTTTGTCCTTCTGCCTTACGGTGAGAAGGTTCCAGGTTCGATTCATGCTCAGACTGGAGTTCCTGTTCCCTCTCCATGCCAGGTAGGTTTCCTCTGGGCCCTCAGGTACATTTACTGTCAACGCTGGAGTTGATCCCTGAGGGCCTTCAGTGGCAGCTCACTGCTCCTAATATGAGCTAATCCTAGGTACTGTGTGTGTGTATTATTACCAGTCAAACTTCCCCGTGGAGATAATAAAATGAGTCAACTTTTAAAAAAAAACATTCAGAGCGGCTGAACCCTCACCTTTTAAGCTGAGTGTGTAATGAGGTGGCCAGACGAACCATCTCCTCCAGCTCTCGGACCAGCTTGTTCCTCTTGCAATGAAGCCGCAACCTGCAACAAAAAAAATAAAGTACGTACGTAAGTCCACAAAAATGACTCTTCATGGTCCATTACCTCCTCACTGGTTTTAACAGACGACATCATATCACCCCAATCCTGGCTTCACTCCACTGGCTTCCTGTGCATTTTAGAATAGATTTTAAGATATTACTGATCACTTTTAAAGTCTGAATGGGCCTGGCCTCTAGCTACATAGCTGACATGCTAGTCACTTATGAGCCAGTACGCAGCCTTAGATCCTTGCGGGGCGGGGACTCTCGGCTGTTCCAAGGTCGAGGCTTAAATCGAAAGGTGACCACTAGACATACATATATGTGTATGTATGTATATGTAAGTGTATGTGTATGATGGTATATGTGGACGTGTATATATGTATATTTACAGTGGTGCGCAGAAATATTAGAACACTTGTCAAATCTTAAGAAATTGGTGGTTTATTTGTTCCAAGAGCCTGAATTTCACTTTTTTTGCCATTGCAAAAGGTAAAGGCAAAGGTACTGAGAATATTTCACCTACAAATGTATTAGTCCAGTCCTTTTTTTACATGTTACTCTAATATTTAGTGTGGCCCCCCTTGGCAACAATAACAGCAGTGCATCTTTCTGGCATTGTGCTGATGTATTTTCTGAAAGTTTCAACCCCAATGTCATTCCACGCTCTCAGAAGCTCATTCCAGAGAGTTTCCTTAGAGTTTCCTCAGATTGAATTGATTCGAAACACTCAAATTTATTCGGAGTGTCATGTTTTCGCGTTTGCTGTAAATATCTCTTTTACTGTGTTGTTTCTACAGGGTGGGGAAGCAAAATTTACAATATTTTGAGGCAGGGATTGAAAGACAGTGTATGACCAATTAGTTTATTGAAAGTCATGAGAATTTATTTGCCACAAGAAAATGTACATAATAGAAAATGTTTTTATTCTATGTGTCCTCCTCCTTTCTCAATAACTGCCTTCACACACTACCTGAAACTTGCGCAAGTGTTCCTCAAATATTTGGGTGACAACTTCTCCCATTCTTCTTTAATAGTATCTTTAAGAAAGTCGACATTGCTGTGTGATGTTCTATTGGTAGCATGTTCTAAAACGCCCCAAATAGCAGAATCCAGAGCGTTTAGATCTGGGCTAGAAGGCGGCCATAAACATGATTCCCAAAAATTGCTAAAGTTGGATTTGTTGCTGTTGTCAACAAGTGTTTTGGTGTTCTTGTGTAAGATTTGAACTTCAAATCATATTTTACTGCATTTCTAACGGTTTTGCTGTCTACCTCAAGTTCAATTGCCATTTTTCTCATGGATTTGGTTGGATCCTTTAGGATTTGGGATTTGAGAGCTTTAATAAAAGCTTTGGTACGTTTTTTGTTGCTTCCTCCACTTCCAGACTTTCTCGTAATAGTTTTGCTCATAGTCATTCTCTTCTTTCCATTATAAACAGTCTTTATGGACACTCCAACTATTTTTGAAATCTCCTTTGGTGTGACGAGTGCATTCAGCAAATCACACACTCTTTGATGTTTGCTTTCCTGATTACTCATATGGGCAAAAGTATCTGAAAAGGTATGGATAATAGTGTTAGGTATGATTATGACATCAATATATGTTTGGTTTCAAAACAATTGACGTAGTGCCTGCTGAGAAAAAACTAAATGTTCATTGTAAATTTTGCGTCTTGTTTTTTTTTTTATTGTATCCTGCGGTCGTTCACTTCTGCTTTGTCTGTCAAAGCACTTTGTAAACTCAGTTTTTAAAGGTGCAATATAAATTAAAGTTATTATTATATTATTATTATTATTATTATTATTATTATTATTATTATTATTATTATTATTATTATTATTATTATTACCTGCTTCTGAAATAAAACGCATGTGATTCTGATGCATGAAATTTCAAAAAAAAAAAAAAAAGATAAACTCTTTAAACGATGGAGTTGTCATCAATTGAAACCAGACTTGAGGCTGACAAATTCGACACGATGGCGGAGATGTGTTCGGGTATTGTGAGCAGCTTCTTTGTCTTCATGTGACAGTGGTGTCATCGGTTTGTATGAGCTTTGTTTGGAGGAAACCGGTCCATTAAGAGCAGTTAATATGATCCACAGTTTGAGTGGAAACAGGCCAGAGAGGGGAAGCCTTTGATCAGGTTACAGACAGCTGCTCTTAGTGTGTGTGGGTGTACATTCATCCATCGTTAGAGTAAAGTGAGGGCTTTCTCAGGGTTAACACTTGACTCCAGGGTTAAAGCCAGTCTTAAATAGGTCTTGTACCTGTGACCGTTGGGGTAGATAACAGCTGGCAAACGCATCAGGATGAGCATAACTGTCACCTCGTTTCTTTCCTGTTTTCTGTTCTCCTACGCAATCACAGAACACTCAAAATGTCCTTTTTTTTTTTTTTTGGACAGTGTTAGAATCCACAAATTCTGCTTGACTCACATTTTTTCCACTTTGTTTGTATTTAGGTCTTCTAAACTAAAGATAAACCTGTCAGTGAAAACTTAACAACCAAAAAAATAAACATGAAAACTAAACAAAATGTAAAATAAAAATTAAAAAAATCGCAACCTGAGCCGACACAAAATAGAAGTGCAGGTAAAATCAGCTTCGTCCCGCCCTGTTTTACGACCCTGAGGTCATACAAACATTTCTTATGCAATGTATTGTGCTGTAAACTTGTGTTTTTGCATCTCTTATCTCTCCTTTGTTTCTACCTGGTTGTTTGTGTGTATGATGATGTAAATATAAAGGTTTCCAGAGGTTTGTCTGTTTGGAAGTTGTGCCATCTTCATCATTTACTTTGAGGAGGTTGACTTTAGTTCGTCTTTCTTATCACCTTCAAATCAGCCTGAAGTGGCAAATCAATCAAGTAATCAATTTTTTGTAGGATCTGGTGTATTAAAATTTCCCAATATTGTATATTTAAAAACAATGGAAATTAATTTTCATGCTAAGAACAAAAGTCTTCCCGTTTGTATTCAACATTTTTTTTAAGATAAGAGCAGGGAATTATAATTTAAGAGGGTTTTTTGTCTTTGAAACATGTAAAGTAAGAACAAATGTTAAATATCACTGTGTTTCTGTTATTGGTGTCAAATTGTGGAAGCAATTGAAGGATGAATTGAAATTGTATGGCTTGTTGCTGAGTTTAAAAAAAACTTTAAAAATATGTCAAATTCTCAAGGGCTATGAAAGTACAATAATCACTAAGTGACTGAAGAAACTGAATTTAGACGAATTTGTGTTAATGTTTTATTTGCTGCAACTTCAGGTAATCCAAAAATGAGAGTAGGAGAAGCAGAAATAAACCTCTGGCTTCAGCTTCTTCGTTTTTCTGTTACCAGTTGTGTTAATTGTATGTTCTTTACATGTGTTTTGTACATAACTGAAATAAAAAATATGCATTCATTCATTCATAAATAAAGCATTTAAGGGTCACTGTTTCTGTTACTGATGGGTCTTGAGAGGTGGAGGACACCGGAGTCACATTTTCTCGTATTGTGACGAGACAGACAGATCATAAACAAATGTACAATTTAACAGTTTTTACACATGCAAAGATGTAAAAGAAAGAAATATATCAGATTAACAGGTATACATGCACGAAGACACTGGAGTATTGGGGAGAAATCCAGATGTGTTAATCTCATTTCTCATAATCAGATTACTGCTGTTATCTGATAAAACACATCAGATTATACTGTTTACATCGGTGTTTGTCAACCTTTTTTTAAACAAACGCCCACTAATGTCATCATGAGCCCCTTGCCCCCCACGGTCGCAAATATTTACCACGGATGAGTGTTATAAGTAATGCGACAGCCCTGTTTGCTGAGGACGTGGTGGGTTATATTGCTCAATAGATATAAAGCACACCTCATCATTGACCTCCTGATACCCCCGACAAAAAAACTGTGACACTGTGGGGGGGGGGGGGGGGGGGGGGGGGTAGTGACTAACACCCCCCATTTGTGCCTGAGCGCCCCCCTCTCAGCTTTCTCATTCATAACGCCCCCCAAAAATGCCCCCATTGAGAAACACTGGTTTACATGGTCACTTGAATAATCTGATAACTCCAGAAATCAGATAGTGATGGGACTATTGGTGTGACTGTAAAAGGGTTTAATAAGTGTTTTTCAACCTTGGGGTCAGGACCCCACGTGGGGTCACCTGGAATTCAAATGGGGTTACTTGAAATTTCTAGTATTTGATTTAAAAAAAAAAAAAAAACAACTTTCTAATAAAAAAATATATGGTGAGTTGAGAGAGAAAATCCCAATCCATAAAAGACAAACTCTGAGTCTGAAACTGAAGCACTGTGGTTCTGTTTATCTGTCAAATGTTCATTGTGGTCAGTTTCAGATGCTGCAGCTCTTTCATAATTCATAGTTGAGTAATTGTTTGTTCAGTATTAATTGTCAGCCTTGTAAATCCAAGCCGGACTGACTGTACATACCATGACCAAGGAAAATCAAATTAGAGAAAATCAATTTTTAGAATGTAAACCCCGTTTTATGTATTTGGCTGAAGCCATTCAATCTCAGCAGACTTTCCTATATCTGTAATGTTTAACAGTTTTCTTCCAGTATATTATAACTTTGTAATCTAAGTGATGTAAGTAAGTAAGTAAAGTTTATTTATAAAGTGCTTTTCACAAGTACAACAGATGGAAATTAAGCTTCTCTGCTAAATCTGGTGCAAGCATCTTGTTCTTTGTAACTAATGCCAATACACACTGTCCTGTAACTAACTAAATAAATAAATATAAATACAAAATATAGCCTAACTGTCGTCTAAAATTAATGTTTATTTGCAACATAGTATAGCAAACTATTACATGATCAAAAACACATTAATTTTAGCAACAAAAAAAAAAAGTCTATTTTGAATGTCTGGGGTCACCAGAAATTTGTGATGTTAAAATGGGGTCATGAGCCAAAAAAGTTTAGGAATCGCTGGTTTAAATGATATTTATTGTTGATAGATAAAGTGTAACTGGGACTCAGTATGTAATCACTGCTCTTGGTCAAAGGTGATTACAAATGTGTATGAATAGGAATTTAACAAAAAAAAAAGAATGTATCTGAAACCAAATTTATTCTTACTTCATGGACATCAGCGTATATAATTAACCAACCCAGAATGATCCTGTTAGTGACTCCTGCAGAATTAAATGGCTGTGTTTAGTCCAAATGCAGCTTTAGTGCAATTGCACCATTCAAGGATGCCCACCATTCAAGGAAAACCTACATGTCCGTCATCCTTTTTGGACGCTGGTGAAATAACTTCCAACACTTCTGCGAGAGTATCAGGCCTTTACAATGTCCAAACATGAATGAATTTTTTGACTGTCCCTCTGCGAGACCTTTTAATCAAACTAACATTTTCTGAAACTGACTACATGTGAGTGTGCATATTTCTCGTGTTAGTGTGTGTGTCTTGACATCGTGTGTTATGTGTTGAACAATATGCGGCTGTGTACATGTGCGTAGGTGGACTAAACGAGGCTCCTTTTGTGAACAGGCTCTGCACAATCTCAAGTTACAGGAAAAGGAGACGAGACAAAGAGAGACCGAGCTCAGGTAGAGTCTGACCTGAACATCGAACAACAAGAGTCCTGTTAGAGAGAAAAAGGGAGGGAGGAGAGGAGGAGAGGAGAGGAGAGGAGAGGAGGAGGAGAGGAAACGGCAGTCGATCTGGTTTTCTGCAGGACAGGAGAAGAGTGAGAAGGACATGAATGTGACATTTTAGAGAGTTGGAAAATTTAATCGAGAGGAGAGGAGAGGAGAAACGAGGAGAGGAGAAACGAGGAGAGGAGAAACGAGGAAAGGAGAGGAGAAATGAGGAGAGGAGAGGAGAGGAGAAACGAGGAGTGGAGAGGAGAGGAGAGGAGAAACGAGGAGAGGAGAAACGAGGAGAGGAGAGGAGAAATGAGGAGAGGAGAGGAGAGGAGAGGAGAGGAGAGGAGAGGAGAGGAGAAACGAGGAGTGGAGAGGAGAAACGAGGAGAAACGAGGAGAAACAAGGAGAGGAGAAACAAGGAGAGGAGAAACGAGGAGAGGAGAGGAGAAATGAGGAGAAATAAGGGGAGGGGAGGGGAGGGGGTCCAGCTGTTTTTGTCAGTTCATCCTCCACTAAAAAAAACGTTACCATATTCAACAACTTAAATTTCCAGTGTTTTAGTCTATTATGTATAAACTTGAAGGCATCAGTGCTGATAATGGCTTCAATATCTTTTTTCTATCATCACATGATGTTAGAAAAACATTAGTGAAACCCTTTTACCCCTTTGACAGAGAGATACTACAGATAACAAACAAAAACATAGTCAAGTATCAAAACAAAGTATAAATATTTCTAGATTTGTTTCATGGTTCTGGACAGAAGGTGAAAAATAGGCCAAGGGACCATTTTATATGAACTGTTGATTGATTTTACAGAGTTAGATATCCGTCACATTCTGGATATACAATGTCCAAGTCATGTGATGATATCAGGATATGACTGACATCCAAACAGTGAAATGGACTTGAGTAGAGCAGGGATCTGGTGTACAACAGGTCAACCTCAGAACTGAACTAACTTTGCACATTGAACTTTGACAAACTGCTGGTTCACAACAGTAACTTTTTTTACGTCCGCCCTGTGTCCGCCCCTCACCTCTCCGTCAGAGCCTTGCTCTGGTTGTCCCGGGCGGCCTGCAGGTCTCGCTCCAGTCGTTTCTTCTCCGACTCCAGCTTCTCTGCATCGTTGGGCTCCAGGCGCTGTCGTGGGCGGACGTACTGCAGCTCCTTCAGCAGCTCCTCTTTCTCGTTAATGAGGATGAGGCGGTCCCGCTCGGGGTCCAGCAGCCCCGGCCAGGCCTCGCTGTCCAGTTTGGCGATCTGCACCTCAATGGTCGCGATCCTGATTGGGGGGGAGTGGGGGGTGGGGTGTGCAGGGCAAAGAGATCGGAATTAAAAAGAGAAAAAGACACAAAAGGCTCCTTATCAATGCGGACAGATGCAGTGATACTGTCCAAAAAAAAGGGAAAAATTAGTGATTTATTTCAAACAATAAAACCACTCAGCATCTGGATTTGCTCCAAGATTTCAGATGTCAAATGACGCAGCTAGAGGCTCAAAATTTTAAAAAGTACACAGCTTTAAAAAGTATATTCAGTGAAACTGGACTGAAGAGGGGTGTGTGGAGGGTCAAATGGAACTAGGGATGTCCTGATCCAATCTACAGATCGGTATCGGCTGTCAATCTGTCATTTTTCAGAAGATTGGATCGGATTTAGTCACGAGATCGGGCCGATCCGGACCTGGTTCTGGGGCTGGAGTGGGGGGGTAAACACATGTTCTGCCCCTCAAATTAAACCCAACCCAACCTGTGAGTAACCCGCTGATGTGTGCATCACTAACGTATGGGGCAGAACACACCCCCATATAATACCTGGACACTGTCCATAGACAGGCTACAGCGGTGGCAAACATATGGCCAGAACCGGCCCACCAAAGGTTCTAATTTGTCTCACAGTATGAATTTAGAAAGTGCAAAAATTATACTACAGTTATTAAGAGTCAAAGGTGTCATTGTTGTTTTAGTTCAGGTTCCACATTCAGCCTAGTTGTGATCTCAAATAAGAGCATAACCTATAAATAACTCCAAATTTGAATCAAAATTTCATTATAAAAAGTCAGTATCAGATCGGTATTAGATCAGTATCAGCAAAACTAATCCTGAAAAAAAAAAAATTGGATCAGATTGGAAGCAAAAAAATCCAGATCGGGACATCACTATATGGAACGTCAGACATTGCAGAGCTTTAGATTATATCCACCACTCTGGATAATTCCACTGTTCTGTATATTTTGCTGCTGTCGGGATGAAACCTTGTAAGTCAATTTTTGGTCTTTTTTGTTTTTTGCCATAAAACGATTCTATTGGTCAGTTTTTAAGTTGGTCTGATGGTTGTACAAATATTTAACCAGTCACAAGTGTTGAAAACGGCTTGGGACTACATCTGTTAACTCCATTCATTTATTTAGAAAATACATTGTTTTTCCAGTTTCCTAAAAAAAAAATCACCATTTTGGACATAAGAGGTTTCCGCCAAACAGCGACAATATATATAATAATATAAATAATAAAGTTGGAGAAATTTCTATATAGACCAGGCGTAGACACATGAGAATCCAAGTTGTGTTGGAAGGCTGAACCAACAGTAAGATGAACAAAATTCTGCTTCATATTAATTTTCCACCATTGTTAAAAGCAAATCAACCAAATCAATAACACAATGATAGTGGTGTTTCAAGTTCTGTAGTAAAACGTGTGATAGATGGCCGATGAAGGAATTATATTTGGTTATGAATCTGACGCTGAAAGTAAGGAAGGGGCAGGAATAGATAAGCCTTTGCTTCTGTCTGTTCCTTCTCAAACTGTGTTTATAAGTTGATTCATATGTACATTTATGTTAAATTTATTGTATTTCATTACTTTTTTCTGAGATTAATGACCATTGATGGGTACATATGTAATTGACTTCTTGCTCTTATTGTTTTCTTTTAGTTCTTTTTTTTTACTTCAAAGTTTGAGACAAACTAAATAAAACGTTAATGGTCTACATTGGACGTTAAGGGACTAAAGATGGAAATTAGCACTGTTGCTACAATCTGGCATATTTACAGCTGCAATTGTTTTAGATGTTCATTAATATGCACTGTCCCAAACAAATGAATAAATAAAAGCTAATGTTCACAGATGTTGAAATGTTGACATTAATTCACATATGACTGGAGAGCAGCTTTGTATGTACGCCTACATTCACAAACACATCCAAACCATTACCTTCTCTTGGCCTCCTCATACTTCAGACTCAGACGAACCTTCTCTGCCAGTTTGTTTGTGCTGGTCATGAACTGCAAGACAATCAAAAACATTGTATTTTAACCTCTACTTGACCAAACAAGATGCCAGTCTGTCAGGAGGCAGAAAACACTTGCAGAGCGAAGAGAAATTTGGAGAAATATAATAATAAAAAAAAAAGACATAGACTAAGAAAAAACATGAACAGCAAGTAGAAAGAATACAGTTTAGTATTTATAGAGTATCTGAGACTTCTTTTTTTATTATTTAAATGACGATGTATATTTATGGGTAAAACGATATTTATCCTAATGATGTGAACAAATTAACTAAATCAGAAGGAAGAAAACAACAACACTGTTCAATATTTTACATCCTGTTGTGTTTGACAATGAGTTAACACGTGATAGATTATTTTTTCACTTTTTATCACAATGGTGTACATTGCATGATGTTATAAACACCTAAAATTATGTTTCATTACAGCAAAAAGTTTAGAAATTAAAGGAGAACACAAGGTTTTATCCAAAAAAAAAAGGGAAGACACTTGGTGTTCTTCAGACACACTTGCACAGAGGCAAAGATTAAGATAAAAATGTACCTGGAGTCGACCTGAGAACACCTGGGAATTTTCTTTTTTGACATAAAGTTTTATTTTTCAAAATGTATCACCTCTATGTAAGTAGCTTTGGCTTGAAATCTCACCTCGCAGAGTTAGTATAAAAAATAAATAAAACAAACACGCTATCCTGGAGGGATTTTCGTTGGAAAAGTCTGGTCCACTTCTTTATAACACCTGTACAAAAATTACTTTTTATTTTTGGAGTTCAGTTTGTTTGCTGGAGGGAGTGTGGATCACTTGAGGCAGCTTAAGCACATGTGTTCTGGTCCTGTCCTGGTACTGTTGGCTTTTGGGGAAATACGATCAAATTGATGTATTGCGTTTTTGGTGTTCATTTTGACATGTCATTGGCTACTTTGTTTATAGTATTCCCCCAGAGGAATTATGTAAAAGTCACATATATCTGTTTAGAATATTGCTTGCTGCAGGCAAAATAGCCATCACCAAATATTGGCTAAAAAAGGATCCTCCCTCAATCTCCTTGGTGATAAAAACAGTCAATCATATCCATTTAATAGATATGATGACCTACAATCTCCACCTACAACACAAGGGTGTAAAGTATTGGAAAAAATGGGACTTTTTCATCCAAACTGTGGACAGTAAACAGTATGCAAATGCCTGAATGCACCTGTGATCATTTCTATGTTTGTGTCTATGTTTGTTTTGTTCCTTATACTAAAATGATAAAAAAAAATAAAGTACAAAAAAAAAAAAAAAACACATCACAGTTATAATTGCAAACACTTTGAAGCACTTCAACTAAAATTCAAGTGCTTTTCAGACCTTGAAAACACAACATTGAAATTCCAGCATTTTCAAGGATTTCAAACATCTGTACAAACCCTGATTGATATTGATGATGTGTCATTTTATCATCAGGGCTTTGGTTTGACTCTGATACAAATCTGTTCTGATTCAACCGGTGTGGCCTTTTCCACAGCTGCTGCTCCTCTCATTTGACATTAAAAGGTCAGACCGTCAACCTGTGCAAGTGGGACTCACCTCAGCGGGGATGTCAGTCTGCGAGCCGGCGTCGGAGTAGAGCCGAGGGATGGACAGCTCCGAGTTAGCGAGCGACGGACTGCTGCCCCACAGTTCCTGCTGTGAGCCCGAGTCCAGCTGGAAGCCGTCCTTCAACACCGCCAGTTTCTGAATGAACGGAACGGGACAAAAGCTGCAGATTAGAGGAACTGCAAAACTAACAAATCTGCAGGGAGAAACTGGGACAGAGCAGAACGAAAATGGGACAGATGAATGAATTATAATATGACGCTGGATGAATTGCGATCTCTGCAGAGATTGTGTGTGTGGTGGCTGAAGCTTTGATGGAATGCTGCTGAACTGTCGCTGAAACATAGCTAAATTTACTTGACACATGGCTGACTTTAGCAGAATTTGTTTAAGTTGGAAAGTAATGCGTAAGCAAAAAATAAAAACTAGAGAAATTGAAAAGTGTAAAATAGAAAAAACTCTAAAAATTAAAAATAAAAGTAGAAGGTGGAACTGAAATGGTTGGCATCACTAATCATACAGGGTGGGGAAGCAAAATTTACAATGAACATTTAGTTGTTTTTTCTCAGCAGACACTACGTCAGTTGTTTTGAAACCAAACATATATTGATGTCATAATCATACCTAACACTATTATCCATACCTTTTCAGAAACTTTTGCCCATATGAGTAATCAGGAAAGCAAATGTCAAAGAGTGTGTGATTTGCTGAATGCACTCGTCACACCAAAGGAGATTTCAAAAATAGTTGGAGTGTCCATAAAGACTGTTTATAATGGAAAGAAGAGAATGACTATGAGCAAAACTATTACGAGAAAGTCTGGAAGATACTATTAAAGAATGGGAGAAGTTGTCACCCGAATATTTGAGGAACACTTGCGCAAGTTTCAGGAAGCATGTGAAGGCAGTTATTGAGAAAGAAGGAGGACACATAGAATAAAAACATTTTTTATATGTAAATTTTCTTGTGGCAAATAAATTCTCATGACTTTCAATAAACTAATTGGTCAAACACTGTCTTTCAATCCCTTTCAATCAAAATATTGTAAATTTTGCTTCCCCACCCTGTACAATTATAAAATGCTAACAGTAGCAGAACGGGTTATCAGATGTCAAATTAAGATCAAAAGAAGTGATAAAAATAAAAGCAGAACCAAACTTGTGGCCTATTTTTCCACCATTTAAGCTAGAACTCTTAAAAAGATAACATGGGCAAGAAGGTTAATTTTGCTCAACTGGAAACATAAAAACCCTCCAGCTCATCTAGCTTTACTCAATGTTATGGGCCACTTGCAGCTACAAAAAATACGATACTCCCTAAAGGACAAAGTAGGCATATTTTATTCAACATGGCAACCATTCATTGACTGCTATATTAAAAATAACCCTTCATAAATAGGTTAAAAAAAAAGCATATGACATCCTCCATGTGTGTGGTTTGTTTTGTTTTATTTCTCCTGTTGTTACAATGAGTTCAGTTAATTTATTTGTCATTGTAAAAAAACAAGTTACAAAGAAATTAAGGGTTTCTACTCCTTCAGTGTAAAGTCGGACACTGACTGGGGAGCAAAGAGTCGCTGCACCATCACATGCCGCCATCTTGTTTTGTGTTTGGCTTGGTTTGGTGCGTATGTTAAGCGCGTATTTATTTATTCACTCATCTTCCATTTCCCCTGTCGGGAACTTATAGTATATTCATACGCATCTCATTGTACCTTGTTTGAAATGTACTTGTATTTGAAAAAAAAACAAAAAAAAAGTAAAAGAAAGAAAGAAAGAAAGAAAGAAAGAAAAAGATGATGCGTTTTATTCTAATTGAGCCTTTTTACATGAATCACACAAGAAAAAGAGCGACTTTTCCATATCCATTTACAATGTAAAAGTGAATATTATTAAATACATAAAGAGAAGGTGGATGGATGCAGGGCTGCTGAAATAACAGGAAAATATGAATTACTTGAGTTATGAGATTTATGTACTATAGAGATGTAATGACTGAAACTGAGACTGAATCTACAATTAAAAACATGATTGTAAGAACCATTAAACTATTACTATAGGGCAAGGTCAAGGGCGTTAAAGATGGACAGTCCACTACTTTTTGATTCATAACTATTGAACCAGACAAGTTTAAGACAAATATTACACATCATTGTAAAGGTCTAAATGCCACCTAAAACATACTCACAGGGCAAAATTTAGCTTCAAATATTTTTAAACAAAAAATATCCAAAACTACTGCATCACAGATGGACAAAAAATTAACATCTACTTTTTTGGTAGAATTACAAACCTCTCAAAAGTGAAGTTCCTCTGACATTTTCATCATAAAATGTGTTCAGGGTATACCTTAAACCCTCTATTTTACAACCTAAAAATTTATTAGGCAAGAGGAGCAAGAGTTTTGACAAAAGTCAGCGTCACCGATGGACAACAAAAGTAAATATCAAATTAAACATTTTTTATTACAATTATCAATATCATATACACTTTTTAACAATATTTACAACATACGAATAATACTAACATTATATTCAAATGTATTTTCCATAGATATATGCATTTATTAATTTCAAACAGTGTGACTTCAGAATATGACATAAATAATATAATAGGCAAATATCAGTGGCACAAAACTTTGTCACTTTCCAAACATTCGCACTGATAAAACTCCTCAAATTTTTTTTCCACAAATTTTTTCTCATTTCAAAATAAATTTTCCTGAAAATATAAGTAATTGCCTACCCAAAAATATAAGTTTGGTGTAGATTATGGTAATTTATTTTTTTTGACTAGATGTTAACCTTCCCTTGACTTCGCCCTATATACTACTATAACAACCATAGTGCTCAGGCCAAGACAGAAGGATGTTAACACTGTCAGCTACAGGGGTTGGACAAAATAATGGAAACACCTTAAAAAATCAACAAAATATAATTTAATATGGTGTAGGTCCGCCTTTTGCGGCAATTACAGCCTCAATTCTCCGAGGTATTGATTCATACAACTTGTGAATTGTTTCCAAAGGAATTTTAAGCCATTCTTTAGTTAGAGTACCCTCCAACTCTTTTAGAGACGATGGCGGTGGAAATCGACGTCTTACTTGAATCTCTAAAACTGACCATAAATGCTCAATAATGTTGAGGTCTGGGGACTGTGCCGGCCATACGAGATGCTCAACTTCATTAGAATGTTCCTCATGCCATTCTTTAACAATTCTAGCTGTATGGATTGGGGCATTATCATCTTGAGGTGAAGGTGTTTCCATTATTTTGTCCAACCCCTGTAGATGATGATGTATATAAGGGAGGGCCAATAGGTTCATAGTCAGTCTATAAAGGATGTCATGGCAGATTGATGAAACAGATACCTTTTTCAGATCACACAATTTTATCGATCCCTGGGGGAAACTGGATATTCAAAGCATTGAAACATAACAAGGCCAAATGTGCTGTCGAGCTTCTTAATCAGTCTATCTTATCCACAGGTGCATCAAGTACATTTTGATGATTATAACGTTCAGCTAATGTAAGTTATGAATTAGCTGTAAGTGATAATCATCAAAATGAAAAGAAATAAACACCTGAATATATCAGTCTGTGCGTAATGAATCTATATATAAAGATATGTTTCACTTTTTGGTTAAATTACTGAAATAAATCAACTTTTTGATGATATTCTCTGTTGTTTTATAGTCCCCCCGTGCTCAGCCTGTTTGTTTCTTTCCTTTATTTCTTCATCTATTTATTATTTGTTTTACTGTTATTTATGGGTATTAACACTGGACAACAATGATTGACTGACTGATTGATTGATATTCTAGTTTATTGAGATGCACCTGTATGCTAAAATTGAATACAACAGAACTGGAGAGCAACGAGCCGCTGCACAAATGCGCCCCATCATCTCGCCATAGAAGTCAAACATTAGCGATTACTCTGGAGTAATTCTGATTTTTCACCTTTGAACACTGGTCTCTTAATCGTCAGTGCAGGAAATGAGTACAAGTGTTACTGAAGTGCAGTGAAGCTCATCGTACACACTCACTCTAAGACTAAAAGTCACTTCATGGGCTAAGAGCAAGGACTGTAAAATGCAAAAGAAGCCTCTCCTCCACTGTGTTTGATTTATAAGCTGCATGTTGTACCGGTGGGTGCTGCAGCGGTGAGGGCTGCTGCAGCGATCCTTTCATCTTTACAGCCATAATGAATATGTTATTATGACTCGGCGGTTCGCTCTGAACGTTGCTGAGGAATGCTCCTTATCTCTGCTTTTCAGATGAAGCAGAAATAACACTCCACTTGTGTGATAACAGGACCGTTATTGTTTCTGTCTTTTCATCACCTCTTCCTGACAACTGAATCTGAAATGTGTCTGCGGGAATCTACACACAGCTGTCGTGTAAAACAGCGGTAGCTGGCGGAGATTAAATGTTGTAAAATTTACATCGTAAAGACTCTATTAGAGCAGTCGTTCGAGGCTCCGTTTCACTACATGAATGAACAGAACGACACAAATGTTGATTAATGTGGACCATACTTTCACATATAAAGAACTTAAAATGGACACAGGTGAACACATAAGCACATGGTGGAGAAGTGGAGACCCCAGATAAACAGTGGTACCTTCAATGTTTGAAGTATTGTCTAAATCAGTGTTTTTCAACCTTGGGGTCAGGACCGCACGTGGGGTCGCCAGGAATTCAAATGGGGTTGCCTGAAATTTCTAGTAACTGATAAAAATAAGAAAAAAAACTTACTAATTAAAAATATATGGGGAGTTGGCAGAGACAATCCCAAAAAATAAAAGACATGACAAACTGTGAAGCTGAAACTGAAGCACTGTGGTTCTGTTTATCTGTCAAATGTTCATTGTGGTCAGTTTCAGATGCTGCAGCTCTTTCATAATTCATAGTTTGAGTTATTGTTTGTTCAGTATTAATTGTCAGCCTTGTAAATCCAAGCTGGACTGACTGTACATATCCTGACCAAGGAAAATCCAATTCTCTCTTTGTGCAGTAATCTACACCTGGCTTTTCTGCCTCCGTCCAGAATAATATACATTATATAGAGTAAATATCCTCTAAAATTAATGTTCATTCGCAACATAGCAAACTATTACATGATCAAAAACAAATTCATTTTAGCAAAGAAAATGTCTCTGTTTTGAATGTCTGGGGTCGCCAGAAATTTGTGATGTTAAAATGGGGTCATGAGACAAAAAAGGTTGAGAACCACTGGTCTAAATGCTCTCTTTTGTAAGTAGATATGGATAAAAGCACCTGCTAAATGCAATGTAATGTAAATGTAAAATAATGTAAATGTAAAAAGCTAAAATGCAATCCAATTATGACCAAAGAACTTGCTTTTGCCTCCTTTTCCTGGAGAAACTTAGCAGACATTAACACTTCACATGACCATAAAAACAAAAACAAGCTTGAAAATGTTTAAGATATTACTTCGTAAAGGTTTAAAACCAGAATGTAACTAAGTATTTTAAATAGTACAATCATCAAAACAAATTTAAGTATGTAGAGTCGAACATTATACTTTCATCTTCATTACATTTGTCGACAGTTTTTGTTCTTGTTACAGTAGTTCAGTCCCCACATTTCCCAATAAAAACCACATTTCTCTAAAGGAATTTTTTTTTTTTTGGTGATAAACCAAAGGATGAATTGTTCCAAATTAGTTAACTATCAAATTCTCCTGCATCTTAAGGTAACTAAACTCTAAAAACCCTCTTAAATTACCTGGAAGCCAAAGAAAGGCCTGTCACGAACTTAAACACATGTTTAAAACTAAGGTATTCAATAAATATATAATATTAGGATAAAGTAAGCAAATTATTTGTATAAATCTAAGATTTTGCTTATATTAATTTTATTTGTTTTATTTATATTATTGTTTAAAACTGTGTGATCTTGTCATTTTGTTTTTCCAACTTTCCTTCCTGTAAATAGGCAAAAATAAGTTGTTGTTTCAGCCTACACCTTTTTGAAAATACTTAATATAGAAATCCGAATTGTATGTATGTTCTGTTAAATGGACAAATAAATTACTACCATTACATGTTTTCTTTCACCCATTTCTTCATCTATATTATGTGTCATTTCCCTAAATACTTTTTTATAATATGATTCCAAAAACAAGAACATTTAGGATGGATAAGGGTTCAACACAAACAGGAATACATAATGAAATGTTCTGTTTTCCTTGGACTGAAGAACTGTTCTGATGTACACTGAAGAACAATTAGAAATGTTATATTGGTTTCAAAAAAACTTCAATGACAAATAAACCATATTTAGGCAAATAATCCATTCCCATCATTCCTGAAACCTTTGGCGACAAGTGTATATAAATATTTCTAATAGTGCCAGGTACTAAAATGAACCCAGTTTCACAGAAGCACCCATATACTTACTGGTGCAGCAGTAAACAAATAAAAAAATAAATATATTTAAAAAAAAAAAAAAAAAAAAAAAAACAACATAGTAAAACACTGACAGAGAGCTGTGAAAGGGATGTCAACCCAACATGGAGCAGTTTAGATGGTTATGAGTTATGGGGGGGGGTTATTGGTGAGTATTTAGGGCTCAGTGGTAAAAGGGGAAGACAGAACAGAGTGATGTCTGCAGCCTTTGACAGTCTGTTAGAATATGGACATTTATGCTTAGGCGTGGCCATATGTTTAGTGTATGTCAGCGGAGATCAAATTGCATCATTGTTTGGCTGGTTATGCATTTATGCCCTGGTTTAATGCTTTCCTCACTCCTCCCCTTACCTGATCAGGTGGTACAGTCCACGTAGGTGAAAGAGAGAGAGCAGAGAGTGTAAAGGTTAGAGACTGAGGAGAGAGAAGGGAGGGAGGGAGGCTGCAGCTCACTGTCAGACTGCAGTTGATGGATTTTTTTGTTCTAGTTGAGCTTAAGCTCTTTTGTTTGAGTCACATGGGACTGTTTTTATTCTGTAATAAAACATCACCTCTTTTACACATACTCGTGCCTGAGGACCTGTCTAATTCTCAATTTTTTTTTTTTTATTTGGCTATATGGGTTTTAGCACCATCAACCAACAGCAGCCTTTACCTTCTGACACTGTATCTACATTTTGCTGATTAGATTTACTTAAACTGAAGCTTTTGAAGGTAGAAGTTGAAGTATTTTTCACAATATGGTTTTAGGAAATGTACCATGTTTTTTTAATTTTTTTATTTTACCTTGTACATATCCTATACTACCTGTACATACCCTTACCAGCACATTGACTCATGGGGTTGTAGATAGTTTTTATACAAGGGAAAGCTGACTTTTGGGAAAAGATGTTAGTCTATATTCTATAAGTAATGACATAAAAATTGTTTGGTAAATCATTCTTCAAAATTTACATAACAATTAATATATAAATACAAATATCTAGGGACTGAAGTTAGTAAATGTGTCGTTGCTGTTTTTAACTTCATTTCCCATCATGCAGTGTGGTACTGTGCTTCCCGTCAACCATCATGGCCACAGCAACATGATTGTAAGGCTATTGTATTCCAAAACTACTAATATCTCCCAAAATATTGGTCCTATCAACTTGCCGTTTTCCCTAGTCTCTTCCTTGACCAAAAATACATAAGTATGACAAGCTGCAGCAGTCAGCTCTGTACAGATTTTGTGTGATACCTGAGACAAACACACAAAACAGAGTCCACTTCCCTTTTAAAATATAAGATATGTTGCATATGTTTCTTTAATCTGTAGCGTGAAGCTAGCTTTTTGCATATTTTTGTTGTAATTTAGCAGTATTTGTATATTTCATATCTTTGTAGTTTTTGTATATTGCCAACATTTTTCAGTATCTTATGGGATATTTTTATACAGTCTTTTTGCACTTTAAGTGTTTGCTGCTAAACAGAAACAGAGCATGTAGCAGGAAACGACATATACTTGGTTAAGGTACTTTTAGTGGCTTGGAAAGAGGCTATTACATGGAACTGGGGAAGGACAGAACCACCAACATAGGACCAGTGGATCGCAATTATCAAAGGAATATATATAATGGAAAGGACTGCAACTACAGGAAGCTCAAATGGACAAAAAGTGGAATAAATGGACTCTTTACAGAACTAAGAATGGTGGACAGACTGGATAATGCGAATGTAATGAAATGTGTCTAATGTACCCAAGCAATGTTGGTATGTTTTTGTTGTTTTTGTTAAATATGTGCGTACAAAAATTCAATAAAAATATAAGTGGGAAAAAAAAACAAGAAACAGAGCTGCTAAACGGATTTTCATTGTTCTTGCAACAGTGACAATAAAGATCTATTCTATTCACTTGTAGTCTATTCACTGGAAAAAATGCCCCTCTAAAAACAACCTTAAAAAAAATCTGCCAGTTGAACAAGTGAAAATGATCTTGGTAAGATTTCTTGAAATAAGATTTTCCAGAACTATTGTCTAAAAGTAAGTTCTTACATCTCACTGAAAAGTTACTCTGTAGGTAATTCTGTCTTATTTTAAGTGTGATGAGATATTTGGACAAGAAATGAGAAAAATACACCTGGTAAGATTTAGATTTTTTCCAGTGTTCTGTTCTATTCTATTCTATTCTATTCTATTCTATTCTATTCTATTCTATTCTATTCTATTCTATTCCTTTGATATTGTATCTCCTCCACCACTGTTTAAAACTCTTTTAATTGTGACATCCTCATGTTCCTCATATGTATATTTTCGCTTATAGCTGAGTAAAAAAAACGCTGTAATGCAGGTTTTAGCTTCTTATCAGTATTTCAACATTAATGCTTTTAGGCATTTATGCAACGTCATGATCGGAACAGTGCCACACAGCTTGTGAGGACACACATGTGCTCAGAGTGAATCACAAATGCACACACTGAGCTGTCAGCTGCAGATGTGCAGAGGGAGCGGTGAATGGGTGAATGGGTGAAAGAGGACGAGCAGGGAGGCTTGCACTGCAGCTTCCACAGCAGATTATGTATTATTGAACGTACTTACTCTGTGTCCTGCTCAGCCGACACAAACAAACAAAATCTGCACTCGCATTTAACCAACCTCTGTATATGTAAACTTCAATTTGGAGCACCTGGTTCTCCATTTGTATCCTTTAGTGAGTGACTGGTGCTGCCTTTTGGCCCAGCGTTGCTCAGATTTAATACTTTCATCCATGACGAATACAGGTTTTTCTATTAAATCATGTGCTAAATGAGTTTTTGGATGGTGCTGTTCAAGTCCACATATGCTGCAGTTAGTGATTGTAATGTCGACATGGTTTATAATATCTGTGTCTGTATCATTAGCTGTTTTTAATTAGGGATGCACCGATACCGATACCAGTATCGGGCATCGGGTCAAATACTTAGCGTGTGTACCTGTACTCGTACTTGTAAAAGTACTCCGATACAACCGCACCGATATCAATTACGGCAGCGTGACATTCACAGTTAAGTGCAGCAGGTACACAGCAGAGGAGTAATATCAGCGTTGTGGAGATTTAACAAAATAAATGACGGTGACAAAAGTAAAGTTAAAGACACAGATGGATACAGACGGCGCGTTCTGTCCATCCTCTTCGTACGCAATTCTGTCCGTTTTCCACGTGCTCACAGATGCGTACCCAGATGGAGAATACCAGTGGGAACCGTGGAGGTAGAGGATCTTTTCATTTCAAAGAGCGACTGTGAATATTTTAGAGTTGTACATATTTTTTGCATCCAACTTTGCTACTGAAGTGAGCAGTGGCTGCAGAGAACCAAAACCTAAACTCACTAGAGGAGTAAACAATATATAACAAATGTAAGCTTGATCATTGAAATGATTGTCTATGCACATTTCCTTGGAGAATTAGAAATTAGCAGTGTAACCATTTTCACTAGGAATCCTCTGAATGTCCAAATGTGACAAAATAGAAGCTGAGAAACTCTGCTTCAGCTGGCATTTTTAACTGTATGGACAGGTTTAGCTGTTCAAAAGTTAATAAACATTTTAAAACGGCATCAATCTTGGTCTTTTAGGGTAAAACTGTGGTTGAAAATGCGCAAAACACCTACCGATATATTATCCGTTCACAATAACGTGTGAATCTGATGGCATGCAGCGTTTGTTTGTGCCAGAAGCCGCCAATGAACATCTGAACACCATCAAAAATGACATTAAAGTGTTTTACTGGGCTGTAAATTCTGTAACTGATCCCAGATGGGCTTTAATACCGATTTACAACAAACAACAAAACACCTACAAACCATCATTTTTTTGGTTTTCTCAGTTTTGCGTCAGAGCCAAACAAAACAAAAATTACCAGACTGTTTTGTTTATTATTCGCCTCTTCTCTGCAGACTTTCACACAATACACCTGCAGCATACGAGCAGACAAAACACTCCCATCGTGCAACTTTAATACAGACTGCAGCACAATATGGAAATATGGATGAGCTGGACCGTAACGCTGCCTCGACATAATAAATGATGAAGGACATTAAAAAGATTAAAAACAAAAACATCATTGCAGAGAGTCAAAACAAGTAGATATTAAATGGCAAACATTATCTATTTCCATCTTCCTCATATTCCACATTCATTAATCAGAACATGACAACACTCCAGATTTGATACGGGTCACGTTAGCAGAATAATCTCGTTGGATGTGATGAATTAAGAACCATAATATTGTGGGCATCCACTCTGCTGAATGATACTGTTCTGTAAATACCGATGCTCACATGCTGTGCGTTCCAGCTGCGTCCGAGCCCCAAAGCGAATACAGATACAGTCTGTTTGTTGGATAGAAACTGGATGCAAACAAAAAGGTCGACATGTTTTTCACCTTCTCTCACACCATAGGAAAGGCAAAGAAGAGGGTTATTAACCTACTCTCCCTCTTACAAAGCTCAGCATGTTTCATAAATACTTCAACACAAAATGCTCCTGTTTATCTCAAAAGACCCAGAAAAACTCAGTTTAATCATGAGCAGGTCAGGAAACAGATGTCCTCACTGGCACGTTTTAACATAACTGATCAACAACTAGGATGTGCTGCCCAGTTACTTTCCTTATTAATATGCTCAATAATGAGAGTAAAGTAAATAGAAGTTAAAGGGGTCATATTTTGTTTTATTCTAAACTCACTTTTATTAGTCTTTGGTTCATTTATTTGTATATTTGAACCCTAATAGTTCGTATAGGTTGAATTTGAACCCTCCAGGTGCTGCAAAGCTATTTTTATATTCATTTTGGCAAAAATCCAGTGGATTTCTACAACCTGTTTTAATTCCAGCTTAATTTGTTTTTCATTTTATAACTAGTTACATCACGACATTTGCATATATAAGGTCCAGACTTCCAACGAACATTTCTCCGAGTACGACATAAATGTTTGTCAGACAATAAAGTTCCTTTTTTTAGAAAAACAGACAAATTTTGGTTCCAAAGATGAACATTTTAACAATATCAGTGTGTCAATGAGTCCCTTTCCATTGCACATCTCAGAACATTAAAGTGCATTAAAGTGTGCAAACTGTGCAAAAACACAAACATTGCACATATTTCTTTTCTAGTCTAATCCTTGTCCATTGTCCAAACCTAAACTCTTTGTCTAGTCTAGTGACAGATCACTATGGCAGTAGATTGGTTTGGTTTACGTCCCTAAAATGAGTCCAGGGTGCTCCAACGCTAAAACATTAGCTCCACCTGCTCCATGTTCTAACCTGAAGAAAAAAAAAAAACACCCAGGAATGACCCCATGCCCCCCCTGGCAAGCCTTCATCCTTCCCCTAGGGGGCCTGCCCCACAGTTTGAGAAACACTGGTTTAAGGTCATCTCTGTCCACGGTGCATTGGACAAAATCCAACTAGTCAACAGAATGGAATTTTGAAGAATGAATGAAAGAATGAAGAAAAGTACATATCTCTGATCAGAAGAGGAAACACATCTACTCGTAGACACTGTCAAAGACTTGGATATTAACAGGTTTTTGCATATGTGCAGAAACCTTTCAAAAGTAAAGTGACTCTCTGGTGCATGCAGCTGAAAACAGTCAATGCTATCGACCCAACTGTTTTCACTTCGTTTTAAGGCTTTTCTCACAGCGATCCTCAAAGTGAACACAACGCCCTCGTCTCCTCCTGAATGAACTCGACAGGCTGTCATCACAACAACTGAGGCGCGACAATAAACCAGCAGCTGGCTCCCCGCAGCATCAACTCCTCTGAGTCACTAAATGTGTTTTACTACATCTGGTGTTCCCCTTCACTCTGATATAAGGTGAAGTGTTTTAACGCACATATGCAATCTTTAGAGAGTCATCTGAGAGTCATCTACAGGGGTTGGACAAAATAATGGAAACACCTTAAAACATCAACAAAATATAATTTAATATGGTGTAGGTCCGCCTTTTGCGGCAATTACAGCCTCAATTCTCCGAGGTATTGATTCATACAACTTGTGAATTGTTTCCAAAGGAATTTTAAGCCATTCTTCAGTTAGAATACCCTCCAACTCTTTTAGAGACAATGGCGGTGGAAATCGACGTCTTACTTGAATCTCTAAAACTGACCATAAATGCTCAATAATGTTGAGGTCTGGGGACTGTGCCGGCCACACGAGATGCTCAACTTCATTAGAATGTTCCTCATGCCATTCTTTAACAATTCTAGCTGTATGGATTGGGGCATTATCATCTTGAGGTGAAGGTGTTTCCATTATTTTGTCCAACCCCTGTACACTGCTCCCATTGTCTCCATCACATCCTTCTGATTCTTCAGATTCTATTTACTCTCCATCTTTCATCACTGAAGGTCCTAATCATTAATGTAGGAAAACCTCACTGTAAATGAGACACTATGTCGGTGTATACGGTAATGGACAGTGGAGTTTACTCACACATTTCACTCCAGTGAATCAGTGGTGTAGTCTAGGGTTCCTACAGTTTTCTACAAGTTAAATTTAGGACTTTTTAAGACCTTTTTAAGACTACTTAGAACAGAATTCCATGCCCATTTCACAGCCTGTTTCACGGCCGTACTGGCAAAAATTTGTGACTCCTAGAATTTAGGAAAACATATTTAATTATATCAGCACAGATTCAATATTACGTACATACTCAGAACTGAATCTTCTGCGATCATTTCTCACCGGAGGTTGAAAAGTTAACGATAATTGGTTCCTAATTTCGACCCAAAAACCTGAATTGTCAGGTTGGAACGAGTGGAACTGAGTAGACTAACATTACCTTCTTTGTAGCTTGGACATTTAACAGACACATTTAAACACAATACAGCAAACAAGTTTATGGCCGCATAACTTAAGACCTACCTTATCAAATTTAAAACCTTTTAAAGACTTTGTTTTTAAATGCAGATTTGTAAATTCAAGACTTTCAAGACATTTCAAAGACCCTGCGGGAACCTTGTCTAATGATTTAATATAATGAATGAATAACTGAATGTTAGATTATATCCACACTTGGGCTGCAACAAAAAATTATTTTTATTGTTGGTTACTTTCTCACTTAATGAAGCAGCTGTTTGTCAGAAAATGGTTTTAAAATTATATTTTTTTTCCCCAAGATGACACCATCAAATGTGGTATTTGGTCCACAATCCAAATACCTTCAGTTTACAACTACAGAGGAGTTAAGAAATCAGAAAAAGATAACATTTAAGTAGCAGAATCAGAGAGATGCTGGGTGTACAGATAGCAAAAGTTATGTGTTAAAACACAAAAGTATCAGTACCATGAGTTTTTGGCTGGAGAAGTCAATGTTCTCTATTACTTCCTGTGGGAGTTTTTTTAAACAACACTTGTGTTAAGGGGAAAAAGTTTTTCCGAGGAAAACAACTTCCTCAGTCTTTTATAAAATTCACCCTGTGCACTTTATCTGTGTTCCAAAGCACCATCAAACAGACCCAGCAGCTGTTTGTGCAGGATTTCCAAGAAAAACCTCAAAATAAAGGCTGTCTCACTGAGGATAAGAAGGCATCTTTATGCACTTGTTCTGTGTTCATTTTTTTTAATGAATAATAAAATCCAGGGATTCATATGAACACAGCAAGGTGTTTGTTTCAATTGATACTACATGTTATTTAAAGGGGTCATATTTATCTAAACCCACTTTTATTAGTCTTTGGTTCATTTATTTGTGTATTTGGACCCTAATAGTTCATAAAGTTTGAATTTGAACCCTCCAGGGGCTGCAAAACTATCTTTATATTCATTCTGGCAAAAATTGAGTGGATTTCCACAACCCATTTTAATTCCTGCTTAATTTGTTACATTTTATAACTATTTACATCACGACATTTGCACATAAGGTCAAGACTTCCGACGAACATTTCTCCGTGTACGACATATTTATTTGTCGGCAGCGGTTGTAGCCCATGCTGAAAATATGTCCAAACTTTGAGTCAGTTACATAAAATGTTCAGTTGTCGGTTGTATTAACGAATTTAAGTGGTTGAACGGGGCAAAAAGCACAGTTAACAACCTGGAGGGGGTGGGGTCATGTGCATTTAAAGGGCCAGCGCTCAAAACCACCTATTTTGTGTCATTACTCAAAAATAGGGTTCAAGATGGGCCTGTGGAGTTGAATTAATGAAGAATTCAGACCCAAGCAGAGCATTTACAGTTTATGTAGACCACAGGGAAATGTTTGAAAATTAAGAATTCCATTTAAAAAAGCAAAATATCACCCCTTTAACATAAATGCTTATATGATATAATAACCAAACTAAACTGCTTTTAAATGCAAGAATAAAAATGTTTCCTTTTGACAGCGAAATGTGTCGTTAGCACACATTATATTAACTCTTAATCAGCCCTGAGCATTGTAAAGAGGAGTTGATAATATTATTTATCTTGTTGTTGTTGGGGTTTTTTTGTTGTTGTGTTTTGGGGGGGGGGGGGGGGGGGGGGGGGGGGGTTCTTCTTTTTTGGGGGTTTAATAGGTTTGTTGTATAATTTGTTTGCTATTTTTTTAATATTATGTCTGTGTGGTTCCTTATGTCTAAGTTAATGTAAATATATAATTTAAAATAACAATAATAATAATAATAATAATAATAATAAAAAAAGAATAAAAATGTAACTGACCTAAAAAGCCCTGGACAAATAACAATGTAAACTTTTTTGAGTGAGTCGAATATGAGAGCTTTAGAGCTGGCTGATCTCCACTTTGCACAATCCTATAAAATAATTAGAGTGACTCAATTTTCCTCTGCAATGTCTTCATGATAAAAGCCTTTTTACCTGCATGAGCTCTTGCTTCTCCTTCTCCCCGGAGCTGATGGCGTCTCGGATGGAGCGGACCTCGTTGAGGATTGCCTGAGCTTCCTGCAGCTTGTAGCCATACGGGCTGTTGGACACCTTCTGGTCAATCCTGAGAAACAGATGAGACAGATGAGAAGAGTAAGTTTGGATGACAATTCAATGCGCTGCGATGGAGCTGTAGCGCATGATTACACTCTCCTGCATCAGCGAAACATCCTGCCATGAGCTCTAAAACTTGCATCATCTACCTGAAAAACATCATCAAGGATCTGGCGACTTTAAAGAAGCTGCTTTTTCAATATCGACCCACAGAAGCGAATCATTTTCACATATAACTTCAGAGCAGCTTTTTACTGGCAGGCACTCATCGGGCTTCATTCGAACTGGAGGAAGACCAGAAACCCTCGCTCTGGGTGCAGATGGTGGAACAGTATATCCTTTCCTCACACATATTTTACCGCTAAATCAAGCTTTCACAAGGGCTAAAACACTAGTGCGTTGATCAGTGGGTTTCCACAAACATTCATGTTAGCAGCGGGGCACAAAAAATATCTCGTATAAGCAAACCAAAGGCCACTGACCCAAGACCTAAAAAAAAAGAACTTTTATTCTGTCTGCTGTGGTTTTCGAAGTATGTTTAGTATCGACAGCAACAAAAAACAGCATGACTATCGCTATATATCTGAACATATTTGTGATAAAAGTGTAATTCTGTTTTAATGCCACCCATGCTGCTCTTATAAGGCTATTTTCTCTATTCTCTTTGTCTATTTGATGTTGGAAAACAGTGAAAAGGTGTTTTTCAAGGCCTCATTATGACAACAACCCAAAGTTAATCAGTTTACTGCGAAAGTGAAGGAAAGAAATCACATTTAAGAAGCGAGAATCCACCCATCAATACATGTTTTAGATTTATATTTTATATATTTAACCTTTATTTAACCTGGAAAAAGGTCATTGAGATTGAAAATCTCTTTTTCAAGAGTGTCCTGGCCAAGACAGCAGCAGCAGAATTTACACAAAATGGAAATCACAGCCGTAAATCCACACTAAAAATATACATAAAACACAATAAAAGTCAGTTCTAAAACTAGACATAAATCATTAAACTGAGAACATACATATAAAACACCATCAATCATTTAAAAGGTACTAAAAGCATAGGCTCACAACAATGTTCCTTAAAAGCATCTCAAAGCAGAACCTGATTCAATCAATTAGAAAAAGATCTATATCCCGATTTATCCTTTTCCCATTGATTTAGAATGACTTTGAATGCATTTAAAGAGACCAGTTCCTTCAGTTTAATCTCCTGATGTAAAGTATTTAAATGCAGTGGACTGACATTAGTTGCTTTTCCATTGACCCTCAAATTGCGTGAATATAACTTGTACTTAAAAATGTACCTGAAGAAAAAACGTTTTTCAATTAAAAGTTTTTGCCCTGGCAAGAGGTGGTTTTTCGTGCGTAGCGCAATAGCTAGGCCCATATCACGCAAAACTGCAATGGAAAGACCTTTTTCCGCAACTAGAGCCACCTGAATTTAAAAAAAACAGATGTTGACGGACATTACAACAAGCAAAAAAGAAGAGTTTTTAAAAGAAACATGGTGCAGTATGTGTGGACACACCAGAAAACCAATTTTTTTTTTTTTTTTAATTTAGTACGGGATAGAGGGGTAATACAAAATAATAATGAATATATCTGTAAATCGACACGAAATATACATTCGTCATAATGCTTATGGAATGACTTCTTGTGTCATCTCAATAATAAATTAACAAATTTGTGATTTAATGGAAAAAACGACATTACACACTTCTGTTTTTTGACATTTAGTAAATATCGCTGAAGTTTTGCGCATATGTCCAATGAAAAAGCGACTACTCTCATTTAATGTAACATCAGTTTTCTCCCTTTGACTCCTGAATGTCCTATATTTTAGTCACGAGTTCTGGTCTATTAATTTGAACTTCTATGTAAATATTGATGTCATGTATTTTTTTTTCATCCGCCATTTTTCAGCCCTTATATAAATCGAGGCTTCCACCTAGCACCTGAAAAATTCAAACTAATACAAAAGCCTAAAACTGAAAAATATGTCTGCTGTCCTACAAAAAAAAAACAACTACACCAAAATTTGTCGAGCCAAAGCAGAAACCAGATGCTACTATGACTGTAACAGAGACACAACTGTATTCACTTGACATTTAAAGTGTGTGTAATGAGTCTTAAGCACAAAAACAAATGTTTGCTCAACAGGTAATTTCCAGGTACGATACCGGAGATACTGTTATTTGTCTCCGGGCAGAATGAGAAAGGCTCAGCTGCAACACCGACAGATAGCAGAGACGCTGCAAGAAACAGCCATGAGAGGCAGCAGCAGCTATGCAAAGCCTGTCATCAGCAAGTCATGCATGCATCTGAATAACAGGTCCTTCCACATTCTTCAGAGAGGGAAGGGGGAGGGAGGTTCAGACAGACAGAGAGAGAGAGAGAGAGAGAGAGAGAACAAGGTACAGAGAGAATGAGGAAGTATGGGAGGGAGGCACTCGTCTGTAACAGGCAGGGAGAACAAGTAATCCTCTCTAAGTCCTTCTCAAACATGGACTTATTCTGGGTGAAAACAGTATAATAAACAGTTTGATCATTAAAATCACAATGAATGATTTACAGCCACAAAGAGATGAAACATTTAAATAAGGACTCATGTAAAACCCTCAGTTACACTTCGTAGCATGTGGTTTATTTGGTATATTCTGCATTTTGAAAAAAAAGCGTCTCTGTGATGTCACTTTATAATTACAGAAACGTTGAGCGAATTACCAGATGCCCTTTGACCGCTGACATTTAACAGATAAAGATTCCCAAACCGAGTGCTACAAAATAGTTTCAGACTAAAACGATATGATTTTCACAAGATTTGGACCCATTCAGCCTCAAGCTATCAATAAGATCCAACACTGACTCCTAATATTACACTCACAACAATAATAATCATAATCATTAGAATAATAACCCATTAGTACTGTCAGTCTTGGATTACTGTCCAAATGTGACACTAGAAAATATTAAAAAGTTGCAAAATTGCACAAAATAGAGCCGCTTGCACTGCAGTGTGGCTACAGAACAAATGTTATTGCCATGCATTACCACCTGAACTGGCTCTCCGTTAAAAAAAGATTACTTTATTCACTACTGGTTTTCTTTAGAAATATTATTATAACATAAAAAAAACATCCGTCTTGTACAAAAATGTTTGTTTTAGTTCAGATAGGCGTAGCTATGTAACCAGGCAGGTGACCAGAAGTAATTTTACACGACCCAAATTAAGAACAAACGCAATGAAACGAATGGTAACAAACAGAGCTATGCAAGAATGGAACAAACTACCGGCACACATCACACAAGAAAACTGTAAAACAAAATTCAAGAAGTTAGTCAAGAAGCATCTATTAACCATAAATGATTGATTCTTGGGCTAACTGAATATATGTACTGTATATACTATACCGCTGCTGACCGAAAGGAGCTGTCGTGTCTGTATCTTGTTTGTTATTTGTTTTCTTTCATGTTATGTCATATGCGAAAAATTGTTTTGTATGATTATACTGTATGTTATTTGCATTGACTAGTTGTAAAGATTATTGTAAGGACCCCAGGAAGAATAGCTGTAGCTATGGCACAGCTAATGGGGATCCGAAAGAAAGAAAGAAAGAAAGACAGAAAGAAAGAAAGACAGAAAGAAAGAAAGAAAGAAAGAAAGAAAGAAAGAAAGAAAGAAAGAAAGAAAGAAAGAAAGAAAGAAAGAAAGAAAGAAAGAAAGAAAGAAAGAAAGAAAATAAGTTGACTCGATCAGACGTATTACCAGTTGGGTTCAAAGGAGTGGAAGATATCTGCCAAACAGACATGTAGACATTTAGGAGCTCAATTTTGGAGCATCTACTCACAGAAATAGAATACAGAATTTATATGAAAGTTTTCATTCGTCCATTATTGCCAAATAAATTAACTGTAGTATGTAGAATGCAAGTTAACGTAAAATGAGCCATTAATTTTTTTTTTTTTTTTTTTTTTTTGCTATTTACATTTTTGACTTTAGTTACAAACAGTAACACTATATTCAAAATAACAACATAAAACAGCCTAAAAACAACAACAGTTATCAGTTCTAAAATGTCCCAACGTTCCACAAATATTAGGGGACACCAAAGACTACACACCAAGCATCTCCTAAAGAAGCAGATTTCTAATAAACTTAACACATTTACATACATTTACGACATTTAGGGGAAAAAAAACTAATATGTAGATGAAAAATAAGTGATGTATATATGAGCCATTAATAAGGAATCAGATTTCTACAGTGGCTCAAAACAGAATTGGCTCTTTTTCTCTTTTTTTTCCATTTTACAGTGGGTTGCATCCAGCATTAGGGTGCAGGACGATTATCTGCTACGTTTCGACAGGAAGCCCAGAAAAAACAAAAAACAACACTGACCCTAATGTGGGACTTTCACATTAATTACACCCACTGTAATAGACAGTAATGGTGCAATCTACTACAGTTTCCTATTATAATCACATTAATCTAAAACTCATTGTTGCCGCCCTAACATCTGAATCTGCCACAAAACCAAACCCAATTTTAACATTTCCCTTCACAGATATGATGTAAAAGGAATGGGTTGAAGGAAAACTGTACGCTTAAGTGGAACTATAGACAAAACCCAAACCAAAAGTACACAATAGTACATACAATTTTTTGGGCTTTACAGTGTACACCTAAACACGACTGCCACTTAATCATACTGTGGCTTTGCTTTTTCCATATCGGAAAACACCATAAAACACTCTCCTATGCACCAGTGGTTTGTGAAATCTTATCAGGAGCTGAGTGTATCACTCGCTGCATTCCAGCCTAAGCCTATTCGTATTTCTGCAAACAGTGATTGGCTGCTAAACGCCGTCTGATGACTGTAACAGGAGAGGAAAGTGGCTGAGGAATGCCGTCCGACTGCTCTGCCTCAGCTACGCTTTAATCCTCCTGACACTCTCGCTGTGCTGCGGGAGGCTAGACAAACAGACCGGATATTCCTGTTCAATTCAGCACCGACCCAACAACAGCGGATCGGCATGTCGCCTTTCCAATACACTGAATTTCGAAAAAACAAGCCCCGGTGTGACATAAAAAGAACAAGAACGAATGAAAATCCACATTCCCCGAGTGATGGTACACCTTTCTGAGGAATAACTTTTCACTCTGAGGAGTAGGAATAGGCCGGATAGGTGGTTTGTTTCAGTCTAATTCACGCTCTGCTTTTGCGCTGTGCCTTTATAGAGGTGTTTAATGATCGGATGGAATGTGCGATAAATGCTGAGGCAATAACTGAGGAGATAAGCAACACTTTACAGCGCTGAGGATTTCAGTTCAGGTTTCACATTTACACACAGGAATTTTTTTACAGAACGCTGTTAAAGTGGGCAAAGTCGGCAACAGAACAGTGTGGGAATCCTAATCTGTACTGTACAACAATACCTCAGAGGTGCCAGAACGATCATATCAGAGATAAGAGGATAGGAAAGATAAAAGCTTATTAGGAGCACAGTGAAAGGGCTGATTTACTGTGTGCTCTACGTTAAGCTGATTTCTATTTCACCTGAGGTATGTACGTCTTCAGTTTGTGATAGGCGTGGAATAGAAATTAGATGGAAAAATAAAAGGCATGTGTGGCTGTTGCAACAAACAAGAAGAAGCTATAATGTTGGGTGTTCAGTATCATCTATTTTCATTATTCCACTGAGTACAGAGTCACGGAAAAAATTATAAGACCACCCTTGTTTTCTTCAGTTTCTTGTTCATTTTAATGCCTGGTACAACTAGAGGTACATTTGTTTGGACAAATATAATGACAACAACAAAAATAGCTCATAAGAGTTTAATTTAAGAGCTGATCTCTATCCATTTTCCATGGTTTTCTTGATAATAACTCATCTCACTTGAAGCTGCGCATGAGTTTCGTCACCAATTTTTCATCCAATCTGTAAAACCCGAGTCATAGCCTAAGTATCACAAATCCATAAGTCTTTACGTGACTACACACCTTAATCTCTTCCCTCGAGGTGAACAATTTCGAAGTGTACTCCACCATAAACAATCCATTTGTTTACAAACAGAGCCGGTAGGTCACTCGGGCATTTTCGGGAATTTGTCGCCTATTGCTACTGCAGCTACGTGGAGCTCTGCTTCCCACATCGCGACAAGTTTCCAAAAATGCCAGAGTGAAAAAAACCTGTAAGTGCCCAGCTGAAATTGGACTTAAAAAGTACACGAAACAGTGCTGGCTCGACTGAATACTCTTATTATAATGTATAAAGCCCATGAACATATGCTCCCCTACAGTCTACAGGAGATGTTTGAGCCCAGGCAAAGTAATTATAAAGTAATTATGATTTAAGGGGAACTGAAATCTACAAGAAAATTAAGTGTAGAACAAACATAAAAAGCCAGTGTATCTCTGTTCGAGGGGGGATCTTCAATCTGTGCATTTAAAAGGATGTATAAATCCACTATAATAACAAAATATAGAACATTAGAAGTATGCATAAAATAAGATATTATAGTTAATTGGTTATCATGATAAGAAGATACTATCATATTTATTGATCACTGTATTTGGAATAAGTATTTAAAGTGGATACATATATTATAATTTATATTAAAAATGGTTGATTATTGCAAATCTGATTGTGTATGAGGTGACTAAAAAAAAGTGTATATGAACGGTTTTTATGGATGTTTTGTGTTATTGTAAAAAAATATACAGAGGAAAATGTGTGTTAACAAAGTAAAGGAAGCGGATCTAGTTTGATTATTGGTTTGTGAAAAGGGGGTGGGAGTCAATAAGTTATACTTCTTCCCACTCCTTTTCGAGCGCAAAAAAATTGTATTTATTTATTTGTTTTGACCATGTTGTATGATTCTTTGTTATCTGATGATTCTATGTGCTCGAAATAAACTACTACTACTACTACTACTACTAAATTGAAGTTTTACACTTGTCAGAACTGGATATAACACACCCAGATAATGTAACTGAAATTCAGTCCACTCATGCATATAAAGAAATATAAACATGAGGTCTGCACTAAATCCTGGCATGAATTTGATCTGCACAATAACTATAGTGGACACAAAAGTATGCCATGTACAAATTTGCAACCTTGTCCACTGTCACGCCAATTTACCTCTGCGTTGATGACTTGGTAACTCGCCATTGACTGTTGTGGTCTGTGACAGCATGGGTTAACAAACTGAAAGAGTGCATATCACCACTAACAGCGGAGGTGATATGAGTTCAACAATAAATCGATTACACTCCATTGCATGTATACTGGGGCAAAGACAACAGTCCAATTAAACTAAGCCTAAGGGGTGCATGTAAACGTACTAACTGAGGGGCGATCATGTCATTGATATTAAAAACTACGAGATATCGTCCCATCTGTTGTAGTTCAATCTGTCTCCTCACACCACATCACGTACATTTAACAAGTCCTTGTGGAGATAAGACTGTCCTCAGTTCAGTACCATGAGTATAAAAAGTTCAGCCATGTTGATAGCAACAGTGCACCACTAGCTGCTTGATCGCTGCTAATGAGGACAGATAGTTGGACCATACACCTCCAAAAATACTGCAGCAAATTTCCAAGCAGGTGAGGTAAGAAGTGCATTGTCACCTGACCAAATCTTAAAACTACATTCTGTGATTCGAAAACAATGGAGCAACGAAAATTAAAGCTTACAGTTACCCAGATACAGTATGTGGAAGCGTGAGAAGACCATGCTTGTAGCCTAGCAACAATAAGGGCTCTGAAAATAAGGTCACGGCCACTTGCAGCACAAAAAAAAAAAAAAAAAAACAGCTGCCCTGACAGTCAGTGGATGACAACACACCAAAATTTGCACTTTCTTTTGCAGACTATCTGAGTTTACGGTACTGCTGGCATTTGGGTTTTTTTTTTTTTTTTTGTTCAGATCTCTATCTAAATCAGCTTTTGTTGAAGTTGCACTACACATCACAGATGATATGAATCAAGGCACTGATAGTCTAATTGCTCTGCTAAGTCTCTGCTGCTTAACCCTTAGTTCTATTCCCCAGTGCAACCATTCTGTCTTATTTGTGTTTGGGTCAGATTGGACCTTTTTCTATCAGAGGATTTTTGTTATAAACAGATGAAAGCTCTCTAAACGGAGTTACATCTACGGTATTCTACATTAAATCTGAGCCAGCAAAGACTCTTCTCACACTATATGGACAAAAGTATGTGGACACGTTGAATTCAGGTGTTTCTTTTCTAACAGGGGTGTGGGATACAAAACAATAATGACTAATGTTATAATACAGTTTTATATTGGGATAAATATCATTACATTGGTTAGTTTTGTTTAAATTGTTACCTTTGCTTCCTAAATGCCTCCGATATGGAAGGAAATATTGATGTTTATAAACCATATGTACAAAATTATTGGGACACATCATGTCTACAGCTGTAAGATGTCCTGTTCATGCTGATTTCAGATATAAACGTCAATATTTCCTTACAGTTTAATGAGAGATTTTCTTCCCAAGTGAGATGTGAAGGAAGTAAAAGGTTAGTTGTGGAAGAAAATTACTATTTACAGTCAGAGCATGAAAGATATTTTAGAAATTTAGAGGTAGAACATTTTAAATTATAGTCTTGGATTAAAAAAAAAAAAAAGAACAAAATCAATGTTGAGAGAAATGAAGTAAAAACCATCTGAGGCATTTTGGAAACAAAGATAACAATTTAGACCAAACTAACCAATGAAATGATATTTATTCCAATATAAAACTATATTCTGACATTAGTCATTATTGTTTTGTATCCCAGACCCCTGTTAGAAAAGAAACACCTGAATTCAGTGTGTCCACATACTTTTCCCAGTACTCACTAAAAGAAGAATAATGTAAAAAAAATGTTTCATTAACTTTGAGAAGCAGCTGAGGGTTTTTCCAAGACCCTTCACCTCTCTACCTAACAAGTCTCTCCAATCAGTGCATGTAGGCGGCAGGTGAAACTGAAGAATGAAGGAAGGTCAAATGTGCATTTACTATTCGAGTCAGATTCAGACTGTCTTACTCGACTCATCACATTAAATTAGGAGAGCCGGTGGTAGCCTAACACGAGGGGCTCATTTCCCAGAGTCGACAGTACAAGTGTCAGAGTGCCCTTCAGCGAACACACTCAGGTGGGCCGAGTGAGGAAGTGAATACACAATCATGAACAAAAGCACACGCAGACAGCGAGCACACACGGAATAGAGGTAAAACAGTGGCTGAATGTTGTGAGTGAAGCTGCGTCGGGATGAACACTTACTCTTTGAGTGTCGCGAAGCCTTGTTCTTTGTACTGCAGCTCCTGCTTCATACAGGCCAGGTCCCGCTTCAGTTTATTTACCTGAGACACGGAGACGAGAGGGTTGAGCAGAAAGTTCACGAACAAAATAAAAGTCATTTAGTTTCGGTCAAAATCACTGAAGTGAAACAGAGCTGGGAAATATGGATGCAAATCTCTTGTACATGTCTGTACATTTCCTAGCACTTTCAAACATTCCATTTTAAATGTATTATTATGTTTATTCTGTTGTTTTACTTGGTATTTTTATTTCACTGCTTTTAAATTGTACAGCTGTTTTCATGTCTTTTTAATCTATTCTTATATTTTAGTCAGTCATTTTGCCTTTTAATTCTTCTGTACGACACTGTTTTTAATTGTACATCTGTTTTTATGTCTTTTTAATCTATTCTTGTATTTAAGTCAATCATTTTGCCTTTTAATTCTTCTGTACGACACTGTTTTTAATTGTACAGCTGTTTTATGTCTTTAATCTATACTTGTATTTTATTTTTTTATTTAGTTTTTTCCCCTGTGAGTCGTTTTGGAAAAAAGTGTCTGCCAAATACGTGAATATAAATGTTAATTTCTAGCACATAACTGCTAAGCATTGTTTACTTATCTATTTATTTTTGTTTTTCCTTGTTCTTGAGTTGCTTCCTTTCTGTATTTTAACTGTGTTGGAGCAACTGTAACTCACAAATTTCCCCCCGGAGATTAATTAAGTATTTCTGATTCTGAAATGTAATCAAAAGCAAAAATGTTCATATTCTGTTTATTGCAATAAATGTCACATCATCATTTCTTTCCAGATAAAAGGCAAATTTTTTTTTGTCCTGATTTAAAGTGGATGAAACCAAAGAGTTATTCAAGGTTTTAAATGTTCTTTATTATCAGAATGTGACAACCACTGGCCAAACAGTGGAACATTTAAAACAATTATAAAGATAAACGACCAAGCAAACAGAGGTGTGTTAATCACCAAATTCACATCAAGCCACAGTTTGTTTAGGATGATAAACACACCAAGCGGGAGAAATGAAAGACACAGGGGATTCACGGTTTTCTTTCGTACGAATATCTGATTATTTGCAGTACTTTAATTCAAATGAGCAATAACTTGTTTTTACCTTCCAAGACTTTTATTATTATTATTATTTTCTGATGCAGTACTCTATTTTACAAGAGTGTATTTGTGTTTGTCTGTGCAATAACTGTTTTTTTTATATGTTTTAGCTGTGTTTATGTTTTTAGCCATGTTTATGTTTACCTTTTTTTTCTTTAGATTCCGTGATTCAGGGAAACGCACAAGAATTCCAATGCACCTATACTGCGATGTATCTGTGCAAATGACAAAGTCTATTCTGTTCTATTGTATTCTGGTTAACACTGCTGATGCCACTCATTGATGATTACATCAGGCTTGGTCAGTTCAACCGCTGCACTTTTCCAAACTATCCTTGTATGTGACGTATGCATGAAAACATCATAACAGGCCATAAAACCCACAGAGAACAGTAGATTCAAAGTTAATGAAGAGCAAAACCAACAGTCACAAGAAAGATGAAGGTGTTATAAAATAAGGACTTGGGCTGCTCCTGTCTGCTTTTTACTCCACACTGGAAAAAATCCAAATCTTACCAAGTGTATTTTTCTCATTTCTAGTCCAAATATCTCATTGCACTTAAAATAAGACATAATCACCTAAAGAGTAGCTTTTCAGTGAGGTATAAGAACTTATTTTTAGACAATAGATCTTGAAAATCTTATTTTAAGAAATCTTACCAAGATCATTTTCACTTGTTCCATTGGCAGATTTTTTTGTCCTTGAATTAAGAAAAAAATATTGAATTAAGCAAAAAAAAAAAAAAAAAAATCTGCCAAAGGAACAAGTGAAAATTCTATTAGTAAGATTTCTTGAAATACAATTTTCTAGATCTATTGTCTAAAGATAAGTTCTTATATCTCACTGAAAAGTTACTCTTTAGGTGATTATGTCTCATTTTAAATGTGATGAGATATTTTGAGTAGAGATGAGAAAAATACACTTGGTAACATTTAGATTTTTGCAGTGTATTAATCAGTGATTTCTTATGAATACTTAAACTACTGTTAATGTCCCATAATCTTGCTTTTGAGCATTCAGTATCCATTTAATTATACAGCTTTGTTCCCAGCAGTCCAATCAGATATGACCTTGAAAAGTCCAGTCAGTGTTACTGATAAGAGTTTCAGAAGATGAATCGGAAATATTGGGGAAAAACAGCTTCTTTTATCATACATTCTTTTGTGATTGGATTCTTAGGGGCATCCATAGAAATAGTTAAGTTAGAATCTACAATAAAGTTGAAGAAACAGTGTCCATGTAACCACAACTAAAGTGTTGAAATATGAATATCCAACACGGATTATTCAGGTAAAATGTAAAACCTACATACAAACTGACATAGGGTAAATAGTTACTGCTCTACAAGTAAACTGCACTGTAGTGTTATAGTGAAGCTGGACTCGGTCTATGAATTATTAAGTTCAACATTTTTGGGTGAGGAGTGTTGAGCAAAAAGGTCAGTGATAATGTAGTATTTATCAAAAAACCTATTGACAGAAACAGTTGGCATCATAAACATAACAAAAACAGCTATTGGGCGAAGTCAAGGGAAGTTTAACATATGGTCAAAAAAATGTAATTACAATAATCTACACCAAACTTATATTTTTGGGTAGGTAATTACTTATATTTTCAGGATAATGTGTTCTGAAATGAGAAAGAATTTGTGGAAAAAAAAAAATTGAGTTGTTTTCTGCCGTCATTCTGGGTTCATTTTATAAACTCTCATTAATAAACTACATTTATTCCAAATCCACTGATATTTGACTGTTATATTATTTATGTCATATTCTAAACAAAGTGTTTAAAATTAATAAATGTAGATATCGATGCAAAATACATTTGAATATAATGTTAATATTATTTGTAAGTTGTAAATATTGTAAAAAAAAAAAAAATTGTACATGATATTGATAATTGAAATAAAAAATGTTTAATTTGATATTTACTTATGTTGTCCATCTGCGATGCTGCCATTTGTCAAAAATCTTACTATTTAGGTCTGATCAAATTTTTTTTCCTCTAACCGATTATTCAGTTGTAAAATAAAAGGTTTAAGGTTTACACTGAATACATTTGAGGATGAAAATGTCCGAGGAACTTCACTTTAGAGAACTCTGTAATTCTTGCAAAAAATAGACATTCATTTTTTTTTCCATCCGTGACGCAGTAGTTTTTGATATTTTTAATTTAAAAATATTTGAAACTAAACTTTGCCCTTTGAGTCTGTTTAAGATGGCATTTAGACCTTTACAATTATGTGGAATATTTGTCTTAAACTTGACTGGTTCAAAAGTTATGAAACAAAAAGTAAATGGGCTGTCCATCTGTGAAACTGCCTGTAATTCTACAATTTCCAAACATTTTATCATTTCAGAATGAAGCTGTAATTTAAAACTCTTGTGTTATGTAATGAACATGTGTAAGGGGCAATGATGGACTAATCTATAAAGTTACTACACTGCAGGAGATGACAGGTGACATAATAAAAACAGGAAACTCACCCGACTTTTGGCAGTGGCTATCTCTGCTTTCAGGATGTCTGGGTCGTATTTGCTGGACGAGGATGACCTGGAGTTCACTTTAGGATAGAGGAGATTAAAATAGAAAGAAGAGGTGTTAAAGAGCTGCCCAGTGTATTCTTCCCTCCTTCCCTGGTGTGTTATTTTGGTTATATATGACCAGAGAGGTCTCAGACGTAATGAGACTGAACCGTCTATTGAAGCCATCGTGGGGAAAATAATTCCGCTGCTACTAAATTAAAGCAACCTCGAGAGAAATGACAATGTGGATTCTGCATGAAGGATAAAAACAAAGGGCTTTCTGTCTTTCTGTCTGTCTGTATATTGTTCAACTACAAAGGTTCAATAATCCAAACCAAATGAATATGGAGATGGATCTGAGGAAACAAAACTCCTTCAGGGGCTTTGCTGTTCAACACCTTTACAATTTAGAAACAAAGTCTTCACGAAACATGCTAATAAGTATGTTCTGTTATTTGTTTAATAAAAGTGAACCATTCAGCACCTGATCAGATGATAATTTCAGAAAGGTTTGATCATTAATGGGATTAAGAAAAGTAATGTAACTGAATAAAAGTCGACAGTTTCTACTTTTGAATGTACGTAAGTATTAGTCGATTTTTTTCCTCTGTACCATATTTGTTTTGGACCTCTAATGCACACATTTCATAAGTTTCTAAACCATTTTGAGTCACAAGAAAAAGAACATTTCATGAAGACTGCATCAACTTTTGGACTTCATTGCTCACAGTTTCAACTTGTAACATGGACAGTATTCATATTAAAAAAACACAAGAACATAAGCTTCAGTTCTAGCTGCTTAGTGCCATCCAAAAACAACAATGTTTTTATATTTCTGCTTCTTTGTGAAATAAATCCTCCCCTTGTAGAGCACCTCCTCCTCTGTGTGTGCACTTACAGCTGGTCTGTGACGTCGACTTGTCCCTCCAGGCGTCGTTGAGCTGCCGATACTCCTGCTGCGCCAGGAGAAGCCTCTGCTCCTTCACCTGGTAGATCTCCTTCTGGGCGCTGAGTGCATCGCGGGCCACGGCCAAGTAGTCCCGCAGCATGGCCTCCTGCTCCCGCTGCCATTGGGCCCGCGGGTCCTCCAACTGGGTGCTCTCTGAAAAGAAAACAGTTTTGATCAGGTTGGATTAAAGACACAAACTAAACACTGAAGTGAACATCAAAGAGTTGCATTCTATTTTTTGCACTCGGCTGTGATTGGTGGTGGTTGGTGGTGGTGGTTGGTGGTGTTTGTGGTGGTGGTTGGTGGAGGTGAAGGTTAGTGGTGGTGGTGGGTGGAGGTTAGTGGTGGTGGTTGTGGTGGTGGTGGTGGAGGTTAGTGGTGGTGGTTGTGGTGGGTGGTGGTGGTGGGTGGAGGTTAGTGGTGGTGGTTGTGGTGGGTGGTGGTGGTGGTGGAGGTTAGTGGTGGTTTGTGGTGGAGGTTAGTAGTGGTGGTTGTGTTGGGTGGTGGTGGTGTAGGTTAGTGGTGGTGGTTGGCTGTGTAGGTTAGTGGCAGTGGTTGGCGGTGGAGGTTAGTGGTGGTGGTTGGTGGTGGTGTAGGTTAGTGATGGTGGTTGGCGGTGGAGGTTAGTGGTGGTGGTTGGTGGTGGTGGAGGTTAGTGGTGGTGGTTGATGGTGGTAATGGTGGAGGTTAGTGGTGGTGGTGGTTGGTGGTAACAGTGGAGGTTAGTGGTGGTGGAGGTTAGTGGTGGTGTTTGTGATGGTGGTTGTTCTTTTACACCATATTTATGCGTGCACACTGTTCCTTGCACTTTATTCTGTCGCTGCCTTAACCATTGAATTTCCCTGTTACGGGATCAATAAAGTCTAGTCTCACCAAATCTTTTGATCTAATCTAATCGTTTCTATCATTCTTCTATCCAACCTACAAACACTCCAGGATCAAAGATTACTAGTCCAGACTTACACCAGATGCTAATAAAACAAAAAAAAACTACTTGAAATTCTACAAAAGTCACAGCTGAAGTTGAAAAGATGCCCAAAGAAAAAAAGGCTTCAAAGAGCGTTGAGGCTGAAAATACTGCAACAACTTTACAACATAAAAATACACTGTATACACACACACACTCAACATAAAACACCTTTCTTCCAGTTCAAGAGAAGTACCCAGAGTGCACCACTGACTGTACACGGCTGCTAAGAGAGTTTGGATGAGACGACAGAGGAGGTCTGATCCTGAGATGAGCGGTGAGACTCACTGGTGTTGTGGTCGACATAGTAGGCTCCGACCACGGGGTCGTAGGCCTCCTCCCAGCCCACCGGCAGCTCATCTCCGATACAGTCTGCAAACGTCAGAGGCTTCGTCTGCCTGAAGACACAAACAGAAAACACATTCAGACGGGACATAGACTACAGGGTGGGGAAGCAAAATTTACAATGAACATTTAGTTGTTTTTTCTCAGCAGACACGACGTCAATTGTTTTGAAACCAAACATATATTGATGTCATAATCATACCTAACACTATTATCCATACCTTTTCAGAAACTTTTGCCCATATGAGTAATCAGGAAAGCAAACGTCAAAGAGTGTGTGATTTGCTGAATGCACTCGTCACACCAAAGGAGATTTCAAAAATAGTTGGAGTGTCCATAAAGACTGTTTATAATGGAAAGAAGAGAATGACTATGAGCAAAACTATTGCGAGAAAGTCTGGAAGATACTATTAAAGAAGAATGGGAGAAGTTGTCACCCGAATATTTGAGGAGCACTTGCGCAAGTTTCAGGAAGCGTGTGAAGGCAGTTATTGAGAAAGAAGGAGGACACATAGAATAAAAACATTTTCTATTATGTACATTTTCTTGTGGCAAATAATTTCTCATGACTTTCAATAAACTAATTGGTCATACACTGTCTTTCAATCCCTGCCTCAAAATATTGTAAATTTTGCTTCCCCACCCTGTATATGGACAAAAGTATTGGGACACATTGAATTCTTTTCTAACAGGGGTCTGGGATACAAAGCAATAATGGCAAACATCATAATATAGTTTCATATTGGGATGAATATTATTGCATTGTTTACTCTGGTTTAAATTGTTATGTTTGCTTCCAAAATGCCTCAGAAATGGAAGGAAATATTGATGTTTAAAAACTATATGGACAAAAATATTGGGGAACATCATGTCTACAGCTCCTAAGATGTTCTGTTCACACCGATTTGAGATAAAAACATCAATATTCCCTTGTAGTATAATGTTTCAATTTTCTTCCTAAATGAGATGTGAAGAAAATAGATGGTTTGTTGTGGTAGAAAATCCTTATTTACAGTTAAGAGCATGAAAAATATTTTAGAAATTTAGAGGCAGAACATTTAAAATCAGTCATGGATTAAAAAAAAAAAAAAAAAAAACTAAATCAATGTTGAGTAGGGGTGTAACGGTGCCCTCGTTTGTACCGAACCATTTCAGTTCAGGGCCTTCGATACATTACGGAGGTGTACCCAACAAATACATGTAGCCTATGTGACGAACACAAACACTGGGGAAGCAGGGTGAACACAAGGAGAGCCAATATGCAGGGTTTCCTCTATACACACTCAGCAGTGGCGAATTCTCAGCACCGCTGCAAAAAAACCCAAAAAAACAAGACAACAAAGAGGATATCAGAGGCACAGAAGTCGGGTCGGACGTTCGAAGCATGTTTCATTTTCGGTCTGATGCAGCTTCTGAGGCACAAAAGAGCCCATAGGTTCCTTTAGAGCAGGGGTGTCAAACTCATTTTAGTTCAGGGGCCACATTCAGCGAAATTTGATCTGAAATGGGCCAAACCAGTAAAATAATAACATAATATTACATAAATAATATCAACTCCAAACTTTTCTCTGTGTTTTAGAGCAAAAAAAGTAAATTTACATTATGAAAATGTTTACACCTACAAACTATCCTTTCAAATAAAGTGAATAACATGAACAAACTGAAAAAAAATTTGCAATTTTAACACTATTATGCTTTACTTTATCATTTCTCACATGCACTTTGTAACTTACAGATCACAGCGGATCTACAGACACACAAAAAATTTAGTAACAGGCAGAATATTATTAAAATAGCACTTCTCTTAAGACATTTCAGGTTGTTCATATTTATTCAGGTTATTAAATTTTTTTGCAAAATTATACTTTGTTTTAGTGTAAATACATGAAAATATTTACATTTACAAAGAGAAAAAAAATTGGAGTTGTGAGTATTTATAGGTTATTATGAGATTGAATTGGTCTGAATGTATAACTTGAACTAAAATGATTGTTAATATCTTAGTATAATTTTTGCATTTCACAAATTCATCCCAGGGGCCGGACTGGACCCTTTGGCGGGCCGGATTTGGCCCCCGTGCCGCATGTTTGACACCTGTGCTTTAGTGCAAAAAGGTTTTTATTATTTTAACTCAAGTTGGCAAACCCAGTGAACCTGCTCCTCTTCTCCTTCACCGTGCCTCTGCTGTGGTGTTACTGTGAGGTCACATTCACAGCACCTCAGGGAATACTGTGAGGCGTTCAAAACCACTCTGTAAATTACAGTGTTTGCCATAAAACGAACACTGAACATTCAAAAATACACAACATATGGGGTGCCTGTTAATGCACAAATGACTGAATAATATTCTGTTGAAATGTCCCACAGGTAGTTACAGAGCACCGCCCCCATACCCCCACCTTCACTGTACCGAAAACATATCGAAAATGTATCAAACCAAAGACCTCTGTACCGAAAACGTACCAGACCGAAATTTCTCTGTACCGTTACACCCCTAATGTTGAGAGACATTAAGTAAAAGCCATCTCTGAGGCATTTTGGAAGGAAAGATAACAATTTAAACAAAACTAAATGCAATGCAGTTCCTGTATTTTCTTGTTGTATCTGAAGAAAAGAGACTGAGAAATAAATACGCATGTTCATTTCAACAACTAATCTAAAGGCAGCCCAAAACTTTTGCACAGCACTGTACATCTGTATAGTCACAAAGCTAAGAATGGACAGCAAAATTCCAAACTTTCACAACCCAATTTATGGGAAAGCTGTGTGTGACCTGTGATGATGAGTGATCAGGCCTTTGGAGCAGAAATAAAAAGGGGCAGGACCAAGTTAAACAGTGAATAAAAGCGAGGTCAGCTGGTATGTGTGAAGGCATTCAGATGGGCCTGAAACATAAGTTTATCCCGTCTCAGTGTGTTCGTCTGAAGGAGCAGGAGGAGGGGGAGGTCTGAGCGTGTGTGAGAGGAGGACAGGGGGGAGGCAGTCCGCTGTTTCACTGAGTCCTCTATTCACCTCTGAGGGGGGAAAGGAGAAAAGAGGAGGGGAGGGGGGGGGGGCTCCCTGTAGCCGGTCACAATAGGAGGAAACCGGTCCGTGGCATTCCACAAGCAGCGCTGACGCATCGCCTGGAGGTTTCTGGGGCAACGCTGGGCCTCGGAGCGGCCTTACACCAGGGTTCACTGCAGCGACGGCGGTTCATTTAACCACCACTCCATTTTGGAGTTCGCCGTTCGTGACCCAAATGTTTTAGTCCAGCTGGGACGACGTCCGTTTGGTGCAAATGGGCCAGACTCAACAAAGACGGACGATAAACTGTGTTGGAAATCAGAACTGAATCTCATGAGAAAAATCTGCGAGACCCCCCAATGCATTATTGTCTTCTGTAGGGATAAGAGTTTCACTGCTTTACTTTAAACAAACAAAAAAAAAACTGTCCACTGTAAAGGACATTCCATAAATAATGAATTTAAAATAATGCATCTGAAAAAACTGTTGCATTATACCGTTTCCAATTATTTAATGGGAAGAAAAAGCCAAAACTTTTACTTTCCTGGGTCATTTTTACATTTTTATCTTTTTTATACATTTTATATCAGGGTTCTTACAGATTTCTATGAGTTAAATTGAAGAGCCTGGTTTTACAAGTATTGAAGTCACAAAAAAAGTCTTAAAAATATTTATAGGGTGGACTTAGCTAAACAAATACAATATGTTTATATGCTCAACTTGAACTGTCCAAAAATGTGACCTCAGTATTTTTAGCACCAGGGTCTTCAATTTAAGACTTTGTAAGACCTTTTTAAGAATACTTAGAACAGAATTTACTACCTATTTCACAGCCATACTGGAAAAAATTCACAACTCCTAGAATTTAGGAAAATGTTTTTATTTACTCCAACACCTTGATTCCCTTCATTCCAAGTCATTTTTTAAAGGGGGCAAAGTTAGCGATAACTGGTTCCTAATTTCAGTATAAATTGCCAGGTTGGAACGGGTGGAACTGAGTAAACGAAGGTTACTTTCTTTGTAGTTTGGACATTTAACAGACACATTTAAACGCAATACAGCCAACAAGTTAATGGCAACATAATTTAAGACCTACCATATCAAATTTAATACCTTTTAAAGACTTTTTTGAGTTATTAAATGTAGATTTGTAAATTCAAGACTCTGAAGGCTTTTTTAAGAGAATTTGCGATATAGTCTACAATGGGTTAACCCATAAAGACCCAAACAGCCACTGGCAACAAAATCATATACAGATGTAAACTGTCTAATACCTGTTGATCCACTAATTCTATCAATACATGTAAATAACTGGTGTGAAATGGAGTTTGCCATCTTTTCATGGTCATCAGCTATGACCCATTTGGACGTTCAGAGGCTCCGTAGTTACCGTGGAAACACCGTCATCTTCTACAACATTGATTCACCAGTAAAACCCATGGAGTTGGATCAATGACAGTGGATGAACACACTTGTTTTATGTCCAATTATTGATCGACTTTTTCTTCGGTTTTCTCTGTTTCAGACATACCAAGTGGTGCCAGGCACAACAAACCCCGCCCCTCACATGTATTGTAGCTTATTTTGGCATCGATCTGGCTAAATTGAAACAAAATTGAAGTTTTTATAGACATTTGAAATTTCACCCATTATAAGTAAATGGGAGGAAAAAAAGATTTTAAAAATTTTGAAAAAATTTGAACTTTGACCAACTTTTCCCAAAATATAATGACATCTATTCTGGGTCACTGACAATTTATAAACCCAGTTTGGTATGAATTCAACCAATAGTTTTGTAGCTACAGACGTGAAATTTCACCCATTATAAGTAAATGGGAAAAAAATAAAGAATTTAAAAATTCCTAAAAAAACTTTTAACTTTGACCTACTGTTCCCAAAATGTAATCAGATCTATTCTGGGTCACTAGCGGTCTACAAAACCAATATGGTATGAATTCAACCAATAGTTTTGCTGCTACAGTGTTAACAAACCAAACCAAAACAATACCCCTTGCCACCCCTTCGGGGGACGGGGCAATAAACCTCAACTTTAATTTGAGATTTTGTGAACATCTACTTGATCAGTACATTAAATATGGAAAAATAACGGATTTTCACTGAAAAAACGTAAGACACTAAGGATCATATTGTAATAAATGGTGAGAAGTCATTAAGGTTAAATACAGAGAAAAATTAATTTGTGAGCTGTCATGAAAGTAGCACTGGGTCTTTATGAGTCAAAGGTCTAAAACTGTCTATTACTGCTGTTATAGCGGAAAGCACTAGTTGTATTGCTGTTGTGTAATACACTACGACCGTGCTGTTTGTGTCCGTAGAGACTCCCGCAGCCATCGCAGGCACTTTGAGCACTAAAGCAGCGAAGCATGTGAGAAGCACTACAAGTGGCTATTGAATGACTGACAGTGAAATGGAGGCTGGGCCGCCGCTGCCAGCTGGTCCTCCGCTCCGGGGGAAACTGTGACGGGGAGCGGCGAGTTTAGGTCACCGACTCCCCTCGGCTCTGCGATTAGAGGATAGGATTTAGCGAGCGAGAGCAGGGAGAGGAATCAAATAATGGGATGTGGATACCCGGCCAGCCAACCAGCCGGCTTTTTCTGGGATCAGCGGTTGGCAGAAGCCTCCCCGTCTTCCCGAGCTAAATTTAGAGCAGTGCCGAGGGGGTCTTCTCTGGGCCCCTTTCATTATTCATCAGCTGAAAAAGGACCCAGTTCAGTTTCTCCCCACAGCTACAAGCCTCTGCTCGCTGTTTGTGTGAGACTGCAGTCACGAAACAGCAGAGTAAAAAAAGCCAGCGTCACTTCTTACTCTGCTGTTTGTTTGCTACGCTGACGAAATACATTAGCGGACTTTCATTCAGTCTGTTTGTCTTTTTTGCCAAGAGATATTTCACATGAATGCTGCGCCCGAAGGTTACTGCTGAAGTTTCCAGTCAAAATATAATGAAAATGTAAACAGAAGTTTGAGAAAACAAGCAAAACAAAATGCTAATTTATGCTTATTTCTATCCACTACTGCAAATAATAGGCACTGGTGCATGGAGATAAGCAGGAAGACAATAGTAGCTTTATATTTTAACTGGCTATTTAGGTGAAAAGGTCAGGGCTGACACTGAATCAATAATTCATCAGTCAAGTTCCTGTCCTTCCATGTTTGATTCATCATTACCCTCATGCACCATAACATATGCTACTTACTGAGACACGAAGCACATTTATAGTTGATTTTTAACATTTGACAGTTAGATGTAGAATGTGATGTAATAACGTATTTCTAAGCTGTTGGTTGAGGAGCTGACGAATGTAAACTCTGACTTGAAATTTCATCCATTTTGTCCTAAACCAGTGGTTTTCAACTGTTGGGGTCGCCTGAAATTTGTAGTTATTGATTAAAAAAAATAATAATAACTTACTATTAAAAAATTTATGGTGAGTTGACAGAGACAATCACAGTCCATAAAAGACATGACAAACTGTGAAGCTGAAACTGAAGAACTGTGGTACTGTTTATCTTTCAAATGTTCATTGTGGTCAGTTTCAGATGCTGCAACTCTTTCATAATTCATAGTTTGAGTTATTGTTTGTACAGAATTAATTGTCAGCCTTTTAAATCCAAGCTGAACTGACTGTACATATCCTGATCAAGGAAAATCAAATTCTCCCTTTGTGCAGTCATCTACACCTGGCCTTTCTGCCTCCATCCATAATAATATACATTATATAGACTAAATGTCGTCTAAAATTAAAGCTTATTTGCAACTTAGTGTAGCAAACTATTACATGATCAAAAACATATTAATTTTAGCAAAACGAAAAAATATCTGGGGTCGCCAGAAATTTGTGATGTTAAAATGGGGTCACGAGCCAAAAAAGGTTGGGAACCACTGGCCTAAACGTTGAAACAGACTTTTCCCTCTGAACTGTTAATACCTAACTCTTCTATGGTTTGTCAGAGTTTTGTCTAACATGTCTTTCTGTAGCCCTGTGGAACTTTGCTGCTTTTTTTGATATAACATGACATTTCTGTTTTAGTCTCGTTTTAATCCACTGAATCTTGCAGTCAGATGCTAAATGTAGCTGTCAGCATCAAAAACAAACATGTCAGCTTCTAACCGCTGACTTTTGGGCAATCAGTCAAAGCATGGCCATGTTTTTTCCTCATAGTAATACAAAGTGTGTTGCAGGTTAAAATGTGTACGCGAAATCAAGTGCACACACATAGTGTACTGTTACACCTGAACGGTTCACTGCCACACTGACCAGGTAATATTATCCTCTGATGTTATGGAGGTTAGGGCTTTCCCTTGGTTTGTGGATGGCTTTGGAGCTGTGATGGCTTTCTCTATTTAACTTGGTATTTATTGACAGGGGTAGCAGTTTTATTATACTCATTAAGAACTATGCATCTTTGCATCACTTTGGAGTGATATTATTACAAGCCTAGCGAGAAGAAACACATAATTAAAGAGAACACAGTCAGTTTCCCAGATAGAAAATACTTGTCTGAGAATAAAAGATAAATTCAGTAACAAATCTGCTCATTTCTTTAGCTTCAGACTAAACTAACTACGGAACCTCTCAACGTCCAAATGGGTCATATCGGATGACCATGAAAAGATGGCAAACTACATTTTACACCAGTTATTTACATGTATTGATAGGATTAATGGATCAACAGGTATTAAACAGTTTAGATCAGTAGATGGTTTGTGTCACCCATGGCTGATTGGGTCTTTATGGGTTAAAGTGGACTTGCTGAATACTTACAGTGTTGACACTAAAGAATCAATAAAATATACCCATAAACCCTACAAATGCCACATGATGCAACCCTCCCTGAAAATAGGATATATAAACTGACATTTGGCTTTAATACATGAATATTTGATGTTTTCATTTTGCATCTTTCTCCAGTCTTTCAGTACAGTTATATCCTAGCTGCCAAATGTAATTATTTTTTGGCCATGAAACATGATTTACTTTTATTTTAATGTTGGTTGTACCCTTCAAAGATGGGCTTTGTACATTTAAGTGGCGACATAACTGCCATGTTCAATTTGTAATCAAAGTAAACAGAAATCTACAAAATTGTATGTGTTTCAAAGCTTTTCGTCATTGGAGGTACCTGCAAAATTTGACTAATATTGCTACAGTTGTGGCATAGAGTCAACAGATAAGATAAGATAAGATAAGATAAGATAAGAGACAAGAGGAGAGGAGAGGAGAGGAGAGGAGAGGAGAGGAGAGGAGAGGAGAGGAGAGGAGAGGAGAGGAGAGGAGAGGAGAGGAGAGGAGAGGAGAGGAGAGGAGAGGAGAGGAGAGGAGAGGAGAGGAGAGGAGAGGAGAGGAGAGGAGAGGAGAGGAGAGGAGAGGAGGATGACTTTGTTGATCCCACCATGGAGAAATTTCACAGTTAACAGATAATATTAGGCTATTAATGGCAGTTGGTTGTATGATGACTCAAATTTCAATGCTGTAACATCCCTACACCCACTTGTAAAAGCTTATTTCCTGAAAAACAAATCATTGTCTATTGAGGTCAATATGCAATCTTAGGCGCTGTCCATATGAAGATGGTTTTGATTGTATCTGCAAAGGTTTTGTATCGGACAGGCCTTTCATCCATATGAAACTGGCGTTTTCAGTCACTAAAGCCACAACTTTTTGAAACCGGGTCTCAGAGTGGATACATTTGAAAACGCTGGTTTCGCGTCTTCGTCTGTACAACCAAACTGCAACTTTCCTAAAACGATGATGTCATAACCCCACCTCTCTAACCTCCCACCCCAGAAGCAAGATGCCACTTCACAACAACAACAACGGCAGACTACAGAGTAGTGCTCGTGCTACAACGGCTATTGAGCTTACTGGAAATATTGAATCCAAATCTTTCATTACAATGAGCTACAAACAATCATAACTAACAATATTCACGACATGCTCTTGGATCGACCGCAGAGAGGGGCAACTATAAGGAAATATTGGATCAGACCCGGTAGAACCAAGCAAGGTTTATGCGCATGCTCCACGTCTTCTTCTCAGTTTTTTTGCGAGAGCATTTTAACGCCACATACAGGCCTGGCATTTGTACCACATCGTTTTCAGTGGTTTTGTGTGGACGCAGATATTTCCTGAAACGACTCTGTGTTTACGGAGCAGTTTTTGAAAACGGCAAAGAAAAAGATCGAATAGGAAAAGACGCGGCTTCCTGTGGACATGGCATTAGCAGTTTGTTTCTTCACCTTAGATGATCTCTAAGATCCCTCAGGCAACAGGGAAAAATCTGGTCTCAATTACTGTAAATTAATCAAATTTACAAGGTAATAATGGATCGTAATGCTCCTACTGCTGCCCTAAGTATGTTACTGCCAGTTATATAAGCGCTAACCCAATGAATAAATGTGTTTCAGTGGATTTCCTGTCTCACATGATGGTCTGTGTGTCGCTAAGAAGCTTATGCACCTCACAGAGAACAGCTCTAGGATGAAAGCTGTGAATTATAGTGATATTGTGGCATGAAAATGGTCAAAAGTGGATACTGGATACCCACACTGGTGCCATATCGCCCTTTAACACCAACTATCACTCCAGCAACCCCCCCCCCCTCCACATACCAAGGTAAACAGCCCGGCCAGGCCCGGCGGTCTAATGCAAACTGACAAAGCGAGTGGCGGAGTGCAAACACACAGGGAGGCGAGCTGCATAGCTGAAGAGTGAGTCAGAGAAACGTACATTCAGAGCGCCGTATAAATTCCTCAAGCCAAGTTATGAGGCAGGTCCGACCGTAAAACAATCACACAGATACAAACACACTCTGCAGACTGTCCTTTCACCTTCACTGTGTAATCCATTAAGCTTAAACAACATAAAATGTGAATTCATCATAAAAATGACAGCAGAGAACTGTCTCGGCCTCTGCACATTACTCTCCCTTAACGCCACGGACAGCATGTTATCTCGCAGATAACATTCCTTTCACCTGACGACATGCATTCACTGCGTCACTGCAAGGGTGGATGGAAGACGAAGAATTTATAGCATCTATAAACACGACCTTGCCTTTTTTTCATGCGAACAATCACAAATATTTTTCTGGGTTTTTTTCACACCTTTTCAGCACTTTTTTTTCACTTTAACAGAAACGTTGATGTGTTCAAGGTTACGCTTTAAAACTGCACCAAACATATGTTATAAAATTTACTTATATTTATTTTCAATGACAATCAGAATTAAATGCATCTTACATAAAGGCTACACTTTTACTTAAAATCGCATTAATTCAACCTGTCATTTCTTACTCTAAGACAGAACTGTGAATGTAGTACAATATTTGAGTTAATATCACGCTTCAGGAAGTTTTATTTGCTCTGAGTTTTATTTAGTCTTTCAGTTTCTCAGTTTATGTTCTTTTGAGGTTTTTATTTATTTATTCATGTATTTTAAATCTAGCTTTCATCTAAGTTTGAGTTTTTCTGATTTTTATAATGAGGAGAGTCTTGATGTATTAATACTGAAAAAGGCCGGATGAAAGACTGCATGGTATCAAATGTGATTTACTAAACATAGACATTTTATTTTGTTCACCATCATTCATTATCAGAGGAGGAATACAAGGCTGATTTTAGGGCGAGGACAAGGGTGTCACAGATGGACAGCCCATTACTTTTTGATTCATAACTTTTGAACCAGACAAGTTTAAGACAAATATTCCACATAATTGTAAAGGTCTAAATGCCATCTTAGACATACTCAAAGGGCAAAATTTAGTTTCAAATATTTTCAAATAAAAAAATATCAAAAACTACTGCGTCACGGATGGACAAAAAATTAATGTCTATTTTTTTGCAAGAATTACAAAGTTCTCCAAAGTGAAGTTCCTCTGACATTTTCATCCTAAAATGCATTCAGTGTATACCTTAAACCCCCTATTTCCCAACCGAATAATTGGTTAGAGGAAAAAAAATATTTGATCATACCTTAATAGAAAGAGTTTTGACAAATGGCAGCATTACGAATTGACAACAAAAGTAAATATCAAATTAAACATTTTTTATTTCAATTATCAATATCATATACATTTTTTACAATATTTACAACCTACAAATAACATTAACATATTCAAATGTATTTTGCATAGATATATGCATTTATTAATTTTAGAAACGGTGTGTTTAGAATATGACATAAATAATATAATTGTCAAATATCAATGTATTTGGAATAAATTTAGTTTATTTATGAGTTTATAAAATGAACCCAGAATGACGGCACAAACCTGTGTCACTTTGCAAACAGTCACACTCATAAAACTCCTCAAATTTTTTTTTCACAAATTCTTTCTCATTTCAGAATACATTTTCATGAAAATATAAGTAATTACCTACCCAAAACTATAAGTTTGGTGTAGATTATTGTAATTAAACTTTTTGACCAGATGTTAAGCTTCTTTTGACTTCGCCTTTTACCTGACACTCTCTTTCATTTTATTTCATGTTTGTTCACTGTAGTTTTTATTGTGCTTTTTATGTCACTTTTGTTTTTAATTGTATTTCAGTTAGCATAATTTTTTTCACTTTTAGTTTCATTTTTGTTCATTAAAATACCTCTGGTGTGTTCAGAGTTGGTGTGCATTTATTCATTTGATTTAAAATGACGTATCACTGTTTTTTTCCTATTTACACGGACTTCTCATCCATCCACGGCTACCCATCAGCTCTAACTTCCCAAATCCCAATTTTTTGCAGTGTTGACTACATATGCTACAGCGCAGTGTGACTTTAAGCATTTATCTCTCATGTTTCACCCACAGATATTACTTTTCACCGGCACAGTGATGATACAGCTGATCAACACACCCGTTTGTTTGCATATCACTCATATCATGCTCCATGATCACGAAATATGATTATGTGTTTATGAGACAAGTAGGTTGAATTCTTGGGGATTGTTTGTGCGAATCAGCTGTGGATTCATTGTGCGTTATCGTGGTTGGCAAACTATCGAACATGTTTATTGGTGCAGACAACCAGTCGTAGTGCTCAGTTAGGATTTCTTCCTCAGATTCAACTTTTTAGTTTAGTTAATCATATTATTATTTTATTAATGTGGCCAATTCCAGACTCCAATGTGAAACGGTCCTGAAGTGAACATGAACAAAAGCTACCGTAAGAATGATCAAACTGATTGTGCAGTGACGAGGTTCCTGTCACTGTTTGACTATTATACATGATTTGCATTCAGATTACTGTTATATTAATGTCAGGGTTTATACACAGTTTTCGTGGTCAAATTCAAGCACTTTCAAGGGTCATTTCCAATTTTTTCCTCATCACTGAGATAAAATACATATCTAAAGGAATACATATACTCATGATGATTTTTTTCACTTTTTTATCACAATGATGTACATTGTATTGCGCTATAAACATCTAAAATGAGGTTTCATAATAGCAAAAAGTTTAGAAATGAAAGAAGAACACAAAGTTTTATCCAAACAAAGGGAAGCCACTTGGTGTTCTTCAGGCACACTCGCACAGAGCAAAAGATTAAATAAAATGAAAAATTTATCTGGAGTCGACCTGAGAGAAGCTGCTGATTTTCTTTTTTGACATAAAGTTTTATTTTTCAAAATGTATCACCTCTCTGTAAGTAGCTTTCATTATGACTGCAAGCACTTAAACTACAATTCAAGCACTTTTCAGACCTTGAAAACACAACATTGAAGTTCAAGCATTTTCAAGGGTTTCAAGTATCCGTATGAACCCTGTAATGTGTATGTTACATTTTGCTGCTGTACATGTTTAATGTTGAGAATGGGAGTGGCTCGATTTACCGGTCAATCTACGTTCCTACCCTCACCTATGGTCATGAGCTCTGGGTCATGACTGAAAGGACAAGATCCCGGATACAAGCGGTCGAAATGAGTTTCCTCCATCGGGTGGCTGGGCGCACCCTTAGGGATAGAGTGAGGAGTTCAGTCACCAGGGAGGAGCTCGAAGTAGAGCCACTGCTCCTCCGCGTCAAGTGGTTCCAGGTGAGGTGGCTCGGGCATCTGTTTCGGATGCCTCCTGGATGCCTCCCTGGGGAGGTGTTCCGGGCATGTCCCACCGGGAGGAGACCTCAGGGAAGACCAGGATACGTCGGAGAGACTATGTCTCTCAGCTGGCCTGGGAACGCCTCAGGGTCCCCCCGGAAGAGCTGGAGGAGGTGTCTGGAGAGAGGGAAGTCTGGGCATCCCTGCTTAGACTGTTAACCCCGCGACCCGGCCCCAGATGAAGCGGAAGATAATGGATGGATGGATGGATGGATGGATGGATGGGAGCGGCTCCCTCCAGCACAGATTTAAGATGAATCTCAATCTTGAGCAACATAAAAGTCACATATGCCGCATTTCCACTGCGAAGGAACTGGCTCGACTCAACTCGGGTACCAGGTACTATTCCTGGAGACCGTCTCCATTGTAGGATACTACTGACTGTAGAGTACTTGGACATCATAGCCAGGCTGCGCGTAACTTCCGTGACATCTGCTCAGAGAGTAGCTGATAAACTCGTTCATTGTATGCTGTCCCGTCAAGCTCACGCTGATCTTTTCATCAGCCACAAGAACAGAAATGTCTGAACCTCCTCAACCAACCGTGGTGTCGTTCTGCGGGCTGTCATCATGGATTAGCCTACCAATATATTTACTGTAAACTTCCGAGTCTGTTTTTTTAAAAATGGCAGGTCGCACAATGATGAAGCAATGAAGCAGAGATAACGCTCTGACCAATCAGTGGTCTGCAATGTTTACACGTCACGTTTTAGTATCTCACCTGTTCTGGAACCTCGGCCAAGCAAGTACTAACAAAGTAGTACCGGGCAGGGGCGTGGCCAGGGGGGAGCCGGGGTGAAATGCCCTGTCCCCCCACTCCCCCCGGTCCGACAATATTTTTCTGCACCTCCAACGCATAAAATGCCCACCCACACATGACATTCTGATCACACCTCTGGTACCGGATACCAGATTCCAGTTCTTATACATAATGGAAATGCAGAAAGTCAAGTCGAGTCGATACCACGTAGTGAAAACGTGGCAATAGATTGTGATCTGCCTGTTCACATCAAGTTCACACCGAGTCTGACTGATGACATTGTGAAAGAACTGAAAATATTAGATTCTGTGCAATTTCTGTTGCTCACTATATAACGATAAAAAGAGACGTCTGAGTGAAATGATCAGATTTGTGCACGTTTGCCTGTAAGTCTGCAAAGCATCTATTACTAAGACATACTGTCAGGTCAAAACACAGTATTCAAAATCTCTCTGACGGGACATTTTAGAGACAATTGGACAGATTAGTGTTGCTAAATGACCCACATTTTTACTTTTAAATTCATTTTAGCTTTAGTTGGACCACGAGGGATTATCCAAAACAAGGAGCTACTTTATATTGAAATAAATGTTGGAATGGCAATCAATTAAAGTTCATGCTCTGACAGGACATTACTGTGTTTTGAACCTGTTATAGCTTCATTAACCATGTATGCATGTAAGTATGTTTCCAAAAAAAAAAACTGAAAAAAATGTGTTGAGTGAGTGTTGTGAAAGAGGAAACCCGCCTGTACGTTTACTATGAAATGAACCACTGCTATCAGAATGTCATGTATGGTGGCAGGTGCATTAGCTATTCAAATAAAAAGCATCAGATATGTGACACTTCCTCTGAGGGCTGGACGGGTTTCTCTCACAGACAAACAAAAAACCAGCGCCAAAATAAGGCTTGCCGTCTTTCTTCATTCCTAAAAGCCTGACTTACAATGAGCAGTTTTTCACATGACGGCAGCAGCGGATTCACAGACCGATCCCTCTGTTTCTTTTACATTTCTTTGTTCTCGTTTGATGGGAGGATTTTTCCATTACTACTATCATTTCTGACTCCCTGCAGACACTATCTTAAGAGAAAATTGACTCAGGTTTCAACTAACATTTCTACAATATTACTTTGCTTAATAATAAAAATATATGGCTTTATAATTTAAGCTTTTTCTGACACTAATCCAAGGCAAACAGAAGATGTCAGCTCCCATCAATCACCTTTTAAAACCAGCAGCATGGTAATACTGGAGGGAAAACTGTATTATTTAACCATAAACCACAAAGATAAAAGCAATATATTTAACAGGTCAAAGCAATCTCGTCATGCTTTATTTGGATAGAAACTGGTCCAACATGTCCTGAGCTTAAGGTACGTCCAGAAGTTGAACGAATGTTGAAAGAAGCAAATATTTCAGAAATCCAAAGTATCTTCACTTTCTCATCCCTGCAGAAACCGTGACGTGAAGGCAACATGGCCAAGATAAATGTTGAAACACTGATGATGGAGTTTTTATTATTATTACCTTAAAAAACAGGGATTCTACCACAATTTTGAGTCTGATATTATGCCGATACTTAGATGAAGTCAACATTACATGCACATTTTCACTGTGAACTGCTAACGCTAACAATGCTACCGATAAAAGCAAGATTGGTGCATGACTGGAGTTACCGTGTCGAGTTGATTCCTCTGAATAATTCTCAGTTTTCCCTCAGTCTTCCTCGTCATCGATCAGCTGCGATACTTGGCTCTCTGACATATTTCCTTCTTCCTTTCTCTGGTAAAGATGTAAAGTTTTCGATCATCATTGCTTCATTTCCTTGATGGCAGCAAAACACATTACATAATCTCCTGCAGGTTACAGCGGACAAAAGCTACGTTCAGACTGCAGGCAAATGCGGTCCAAATACGATTTTTTTGTCCATACGCAACCTGTATCTGATCTGTTAGACAGTCTGAACAGCACAAATCTGATTTTTTTTTTTTCAAATCTGACCCAGGCTACTTTCATATGCGGTCCTAAATCCAATACATATCTGATATTTTGCAATGTGACTTCGGTCTGAACGGTCAGGTCACATTTATCTGATCTTTATGTCACTGAAATGCGACAAACGTCATAATTCTGCATCCCAGGAGGAAAAACTGCAGGAAAAAAATACTTACTTCCGTAAACACAATGCGTGCCTGCATGGTCACATATTACATCAGGACCTCTTTTGCACATGCAGGTCACTTCAGGGTCACATTCAGTTCATATTGAAAACTGACAGGAGTCGCATTTAATGTGTAATATGAACAAGCACACAAAAAAATCAGATTTGACCAAAAAATCCGAATTGTGTGTTAAGAACGTAGCCTAAGTGCTCTGACTTTCATGCACCTGTTAACCTGGTAACATTAATGCTACGAACAACCCATGATAAAAAAAAAAAAAAAACCTCTCTGAAATTTATAATAAATGTCAACTATTTCTGAAGTTGCACAATTTTTGACCAAAATCCACCATTAATGAATACATAGATAAATAGATCATTTTTCAGAGCGATATATTAATTTACTTTGGTTACAGTTGCACCAGATACAGATCTTTCTTCAGGTGATACTGGAGGCAAATTATATTTTAATAAACTGTTCTGTTCAACAGCATCCGTCGTGTATCTGGGAGAATTCCATATTCAGGAAGGCTAAGAAGTCACCTGATACTCTATTCACTTCAGCTCAGTGTTTTAAAAGTACAAAGAGCTGATTTACATTTTCATGTTAGCATACTGCCTTTTGGGTTCCTGATATCCTGACTGATATTTCAGTTGATAAAAGCCTGAAGGTGAGATGAAACCGTCCAAACAAGCTTCCAAAATGACTCACAACACATATGGTCAAGATAACTGGTGGTAAATTTTTCTGTTGACTAGCGACCAATCAACCAATGATTGACAGAAATTACAGAAAAATGAAAACAGGTACATGTTACTGACGCTAGTTTAGTTTCACTGACGGCAGAGTTGAGTTACTGTAGAAAATATCAGTAACATCAGGGTTCCTACAAGTTCAATTTAAGACTTTTTAAGACCTTTTTGAGATTACTTAGAACAGAATTTAATGCCCATTTCACGGCCATACTGGCAAAAATTTGTGACCTCTAGAATTTAGGAAAATGTATTGATTTACTCCAGTGCCTTGAGTCCCCTCATTCCAAGTCACTTCTTACCGGAGGCAAAATTAGCAATAATTGGTTCCTAATTTCAGTACAAATTGTTGGGTTGGAACAGGTGGAACTGAGTCGACTAACGTTACTTTCTTTGCAGCTTGGACATTTGGACACAGACACATTTAAACACAATACAGCAGGGCTCCACGATACTGGAAAAAACTGACATTGTGATTTTTTTTAACCCTGTGATATATATTGTGATATGAAAAAAAAAAAGTCAGGAGTATATAATAGCTGTGTGGTGATGAAGTAAACGGTCAAACAAATTAGTTGCGTTACCTCTTGTTGTGGCGACAGGTGCGAGGCACTACTGACACAGAACACGCGTTTCAATATCATCCTTCTTGTAGCTGAAATAATTCCAGCTAACTGACAATGCTACTCTTTTTGGCAACAAGTCTTCATTTACAGTGATTTTTTCTTGCTCGTTGCTCATTTTTCAGTATTGCTACCAGCGCCTCACTTGAAAACTGATTAAGAACAATTGTGATTGGTGTGTTGCTGTGCCCAGTGTGTATCACATACCCTTGAAATTAGATGAGAACACGTTGAGTTCATTTGCCTCCTACATTGCAGGACCCGTGATGTGACTATTGCACACATGTACGTCGTGAAGTCAATGCTCAAACGATATATTGTGCAGCTCTACGTTACAGCCAACAAGTTTACGGCAACATAACTTAAGACCAACTATGTCAAATTTAATAGCTTTTACAGACTTAAGACTTTTTAAGACCCTGAACATATAGGCTGCATACGAAAACCGAATGATGGAATAATGGACGTGAAGGACAGACAACAGACACAAAACAATGCCAGCCCACAATAACAGGCTATTAAGCTAAGTAACATAGAGGTTACCCCTACACAATAAAGAGACAGTTATTATAAGACTATAGTGCAGGCTTTATTCTTGCATTTCTTGCATTTACTACATTTAATTTCCAGACAAAAGTGCTAATGCAACATGTGAAAATGTTCTGTTGTTGTGTTACGAAACAACAACAGCAGCAACGTGTTATTCGTACAGTTACCTAAGGATCAGTTTTGCGGTGGCGTTATGACATGTGCGGTTATGTATTAAAGACCGACAGTGCAGCGGTGAGCAGCCAGCCCCTGCTCAGATCCTAGTTAACAGTTTGCAGGGCCTCATGCTGCACTTTGACCCCGTGCACCTTGGCAGGCAGTGAAAGGGATTTGGGATGAATCAGGCCTTTGGTTGGCAAGGCTGCGAGCTGCTCGGCCCTTCACGTCGTGTGTTTCAGGAATGTGTTGGGTTTTTTTTGTTTTGTTTTTTTTCTTTAAGAACTTTGTTTTGGGGATGGTTTCTCTTACTGCTGCCTGCCTCGGAGTGTTAAAGAAGCACCCGGAGGAGTTTCAGAGAGAAGACAGGCTTCAGTCCACCTGCCGTCTTCTACACTGCAACTCCACCGAGACTGTGTGCTTGTTGTTGTGGCTTGTTTTTTTTTTGGTTTTTTTGGACTGACATTTACCCATAGGCTGCAGTAAAATACAGCACTGCAGCATTGAAGAACATTGCTCTACAGGAAAGTACATTACAGTGGATTTATGAAAACAATCCAATTTGGCAACAGTTTGCAAACTCAGTAAAAAGATGCAGTGTATCTTTGTTCTTCCAATAGATTGAATACATAATAATAAATAACCTCCTTTAATCGTATTTTCATATCATTTCAATCTGGGTGATAAAAGCCATGTACTATTTATCAAAAGAAACATCAGTCAGAAAACTGTTGGATGATTTTACTAAAATGCATCGGACACGAACCTCTGTGATAGCACCCAATAAATACACAAAGTTTAATCATGCAAACAAACCCCCGAGCGTGTTCCCTCCTGGCTCATAAATGCATAATAACAGCCCTTGATAATAGAACGTGCTACAAGTGACACGCATCATTTATTAGGTGTGTCATTCAGTTGTATCATTGGCATGTGACACGAGTGAGAAAATGAGTACGCATGGTGAGGAAATGGTGGATAACAAGAGGACCGGTCGATTTACGAATGGCAGTTTGCATTTGTTTGCCTTTAACTGCGACAAATAACAATGTAACACCACTACGCGTAATCGTGTTGGAATAGAGTGATAGTTTCATGAACTGATAACTGTGCTGCAACAACAAATCAATTAAATCAATCCAAAACGATTCTTAAAACAGTTGCCAATGAATTCGGAAGTCGATTCGTTGGGTCTTGAGCACGTTAGTAATGAGGCCTGCCTGCACACTATGTAGTGTAACAGTAGAAAACACTGAGGAGCATGGCGGAAGCTTCGGAGGCAGGGCCAGATCTTTAAAGATAGATTTACAATATGTTCCCGGTGGCCACGGCAGCCCCGTTTGGCCCAAAACGTAGTGCGCCATTTATGTAACAAAACTTGAATATGGAGAAAAAAATGGCCAAAATCCCATGGCGCACTACGTTTCAGGCAAACAGGGCTGCCGTGGCCACTGGGAACATAATGTAAACCTAGCTTAAGATAGCCTACATGTCGTGATTACTTTAGCCAGCTAGCTAGTTAGACACTATTGTCGTAATTATAATATTTTCATCCATCTTCGTTTATCAGACCACCAGACTAACATTATCTATCATTGACTGGAACCATTATATACACTGCTAGTTTGATAGCCTATAACCGGAGCTGGTTGAAGACCATATCTTGCTAGTCTCTAGCCATAACAAGTTTAAGTAGCGGCCTAGTGCTTGCTAACTATGCCCGAAGCCATAATCATTAGTAACTTGTCTGCATCCTATATTACTTTGGGTTAAATACCAATCTTTGACAACTGAGTCTTTTGTGTTTATCCAATGAATCGATTAGTTATTAAAACGATCTACAGATTAATCAATTATTAAAATTATCGTTAGCAGCCCTAACTGTCTATGTCTTATGGTACGCAGGTTTAGACGTTTCTTATTATTTTCAGTTACAGAGACTCTTGCAGGAAAAGCTAAATAAATAAGATGGCTCTAAATCTTTTATCAAACTTAAGAAATAACAAATAAGCTCTCCTTACCACTTTTGAAACAAGAAAACAATGAAAAACATGCATGTGTCGAAGGGATTTTCCATCTGGTTGTACTTTACCCCCTGAAATCATCATTTTTAGTAAATAAAAACAATCAAATTCAATACAAGTACTTATATTCAACTGCTTCCCCACTGGTTATGATATATTTTTCAAAAGTATTGACCTGCACTAATCGTGTGACAAAGACACTCAATAAAACCACTTACTACAGGACAATCCAATGGCCAACTACAGTATCCATCAGTGGAAAAATGCATCATGTCATCTAGATAAACTGGTTGTTACATTTAGACGCCTATGGGATAATTAAAGTAATTAACAGTATATGTTTCAGGATCAAATTCAAACTTTATGAACTATTAGGGTCCAAATACCCAAATAAATGTACCAAAGACTAATAAAAGTGGGTTTACCAAATTATGACCCCTTTAAGACTGGTCAACATTCACCTGTATAACCGCAACTGGACTAATTATCATAGCTTCAGCTGTTAAATCAACCATTACCACCATGGGCCACCATTGGTTGTACAATCTCATTACTTATTATTTATAAAAGACAGAGATAAAATAATAGGAATGGGAATAATAGGAATAGGAAGAAAGCCACTCACACCACTAAGTAATGGAAGAAAAAACAACTCAAAGCCTCCAGAATTCCAGACATGAACCATTAAAGGGATTTGGTGTCAAAGTCCGAGGGGTCTTAAGTAACTGGTAAAGGTCTGCGTGAAAATCCTGGGCACTGCATGCTTGGCACACTAAGCCTATTACGCTGACGGATTTCTATGAGAGCGAGGAAAAAAAGGTAACTCACACCTCCACAGCAGATTTCTAATTACAGGAATGTAAATGAGCAGGATGTACCCTGGGAGAAAAATACGAAGGAATAAACAGCTGATTTATTTTGGGGTTCCAGAGCTGCCTCGACGCTCTGCTGACAAGTTTGTGGTTCGGGACTGACAAAGCCCTGCTCGAAGAAATCTGTCTAGAAAATAGACATTTTTAAGAAAATTCAACTAAAGATGACTTCAATTAGTGATCTCATTATTTTATTGATTAGGGCTGCAACGAAAGATTATTTTCTTAATCAACTAATCTGACAACCGCCAGCAATTGGCAACAACCAAATGTGTAGAACCAAAGGATGCTTCACTGATTTGCAGAAAGACAAAAATAAACAGAAAATTTGGCAAAAAAAATAAAAAAAATCGCAGACATGTTCTGGGCTTGATTACTCCTTCAGTCAGTCAGACAGACAGTCGTGCAATAATATCTAAACTATTCCTTTACCATCTAAATAATTCTTAGAAAAGACAATATCAGTACCAGTACCAGTGTCTGGCCAGTTTTCCCAGTTGGTTTTAGATTTCAAAGGTGGCAGGGATTTGTCAGCCTAATCTTCTCAAACAGGGCGTCCTTAAAACCACGGTGCACAGATGGTAAAATCAAAAACATGTCATTAACCCTGTTTGTTTAAAGACACTCCAACTGCTCAGTTTTAGCTTTTCTAAAGGATACTATGAGGAAACACTGAGGTGTGGATGATCAGGCCAAAATATTATGAGCATCATTTGAGGTTCAACCACAATGATCTGAATCAATTTTTCACACATAAAAGCAGGCGATAGGCTCAACTTACAGGTTTTCTTCTAGTTTCTGGAGGCTTAGACGATGTGTGATGAGTATTTGTCTTTACTTGTGACTAAAATGTGTGTTTTTGCATCATTTGGAACAGTTATTATTGGGCAAGATCAAGCGAAAGTGAACATCAGTGTCAAAAATTAAAGTTTCACCTAGCCTATCATTTCTCAAATAGGCCCATTTTTTTTGGCTTAACTCTATGTTATGGAACTGTTTACAAAATTTCGGTATTACTTGTAGAAAAAAAAATACAACTGATTATGTAACATTATACTCCCCATGTCTGTGCATGCTTCACCTGTTTTAATTGGGGTTTTTTTTAACTGTTTTTATCGGTCCTATTTGCTGTCTATTTTTATTTTCTTGACTTCCCTTTTAATCATATTTATTGTACCCTGCCTGTAGCACTTTGAGGTTTGTAGATAAAAATGTAAAGTGCATTACAAATAAAATGTATTATTGTAATTACTATTATTGTTATTATTATTATACTTCTGACATATATGTAAATGCACTATTAACTTTAACAAAAATATTTTTTCTTGCTTGTATCAGTGATATTTTCAGTCTGTGAATCTGTAGGAATTAATTACTCAACAGTACAAGACTATATAAAGGTTCTGTCCAATCCAATTATTAGTCAAATATGATGTTATTAGCTGCATATGTCACTGAAGTTGTAATGTGTATGTTAAATAAAAGTTTATTAGTATATTTGTAGTGTTTTAGTTCCAAAGTATTTTATTCTGATGCTGAACAAAGGTACAAACTGCTGTCCCCATGTCACAACATACTGGTGTTCATTTTTATCCAATATTGATCACAGCTGCAGTTTAACATCAGAGCTAAAACCCTATGTTTCATTTAGTATCAATTTCTTAAGAGAGCAGCAAGTTTTGTACATTTGTGTAGTGATGCAGCAGTAATTTAAGTATCTTTACCACAAAATGTATTATTGTAACGTGTCATGTGAAAGTACTTACTGAGACCTATTCATACATGTATCAAACATGGAGATCAGTTATTTAGTTTAAACACAGAGACTATTGAACAGGAAATGTGTCCCCGTGTCACCGCTTGATCCAGTCCTATTGCGATAGGCTTAAAAGAAAACCTGGAACGAATGTACTCAAACATGTGACAGCTGCAGCGTTTCCCTTTAACAACATAGACCAGGGGTGTCAAACATGTGGCCTGTGGGCCAGAACTGGCCCGCCAAAGGGTCCAATCGAGCCCGTGGGATGAATTTGTGAAATGCAAAAACTGTACAGAACATATTACCGAGGGTGTCAAACTCATTTTAGTTCAGAGGTCACATCCAGCCCAATTTGATTTTAAGTGGGTTGGACAAGAGAAATAATAGCATAATAACCTAGAAATGATGACAACTGATAATTATTCTCTGTGCTTTATTGTAAAAAAAGTGCGATTACATGAAAATGTTGACATTTACAAAGTATCTTTTCACACAACACGTGAATAACCTGAACAACCATGAACAACCTGAAACGTCTGAGGAAAAATAAGTGCAATTTTATCAATATGCTGCCTGTTACTAAATATTTTGTGCATTTGTAGATCCACTGTGATCTGTAAGTTGTAAAGCTGGGGTATTATATTGTTAAAATTGCACTTCAGGTTGTTCATGTTATCCACATTATTTAAAGGGTAGTTTTTAGATGTAAATATTTTCATTTTGTAATTTTACTTTTTTTTATTCTAAAACACACAGTAAGGTTTGGAGTTGACATCATTTATAGATTATTATATTATCATTTTACGGGTCTGGCCCACTTGAGATCATATGTGGCCCCAGAACTAAAATGAGTTTGACACCCCTGACATAGACTGTGGTGGCTTAATATGTTTTGCAGTTTTTACAAAGAACAAACGTGTTTTTATGCTCTAACATTGCTTCCACAAAGCATCTGTGTAAACCAGACATAAGCCCTGTTTGTGTTTGACTACTAGTCTCTGTGAACCTCTGATAATTTTAATAATTACAGCGCTCGCCTGCGATGTTAATCCTGAGCGAATCTCCCATGTCTGTCATTTGTAAAGAGAAAATTCCATGTAAATTACCCACTCAATTTTAGCAAACACAGAGGTCAAGTGATAATATTAGTCCTGTGAGAATCCATATCACTGTAATTTGGAGTGATTTGTAGTTGGGTTTTTTTTGTTTCCTCTGTGCATGCATTCATCACATTTCCTGGTCTGGTTATTACAAATGAAAGTCTTTAAAGTGTTTTGGGTACAAATTCAGGAGCCTCATGTTGCACTATAACATGGATATTCACAAAAAGAGCAAACTTTAATCCTTCAGGAGAGTGAAATGAACATTTTTCAACCACTATCCATGAGTTCTGAGCCACGACATGAGAATCGTGCACTGGTGTCAATAAAATCAAGTAAGATACAGACTTTGTAATTATGATGTGATGCAAATGTGCTGCATGGAACACAGGAAGGTAAACGAAGATGATAAAGAATCACCACAAATGGAATAAAACTCACTACACTAGCAACATAAAAAACCCATAATGCAACAGTACCTGAAATACAGTCATTTCACTAGTGCTTGGACAGTCGAAAACAAATTACAGCTGAAGAGGAAAGTGAACTCGGTTAAAATTATATTATCTACTGAACGACACAATCGGTGAAATCCCTCTGATAAGTAGATCATATGACGAGTTAAAATCTTCCACCCTCTTAAGAACAGGAGATCAATAGATTTAAAGCTCTTCATGCCCTCACTGTTATTTGATACAGGCTTTGACGATCAATAACACACATAATTTTTCCCTCCATATTACACCTTAAATGTTTATCTGCATCCTGAGCAAATCTCCACAAACGTCCAGCAAAATGGAGAACATAACTGCACTGGTAGGTACATCATAGACTGGAACTATTTGTTGAGAGAAATGGGTTCAATATACAGTCGCGTAAAAAGTTATTAGACCATCAAAAGTCATCAGAAACAATGGTTATGCAATCAAGTATTAACTCCTGTGTGTATCGTGATTAAAACAGACAGAAAAGAAAACATGGAATGCCTAAAAGCACTGTATTTGTCAGTACAATGCCATAGATATTGATGTAAGAACTGAAGTGATTTTGGTTATTATCAAGAAAACATGGAAAATGGATCAGCTCTAAAATTAAACTATTATGACCTATTTTTGTTGTTATCATTATATTTGTCCAAACAAATGTACCTTTAGTTGTACCAGGCATTAAAATGAACATGAAATTGAAGAAAACAAGGGTGGTCTAATAATTTTTTCCGCGACTGTATGATACTAATGATCAATCACAGCTACAGGGTCACTAACAAATGTTCATTGTTCAAGATCCATTTCATTTTTATTCTTATTTCTAGAGGTGGACGATATTGCCTATGATATTATCGTAAATGTTGCTTTGATGATGTGAAATTTCACATTATTGAGTATTCATACTGGGTCAAAAAGAAAACAAACGGACAGTGCATAGATGGTAAAGGAGAGGAGCATGAAAGTCCTCATTGGCCAAATGCGTGCCTCAGAAGCCAATCAGCGGACAAGATTCAGTCTCGTGGTGACTCGGTGGCAACCAAAACACACCATCGTCTCACATGGAGGAAATATGCAGGAGTCTTTCATCTCAGCAAGACGTGGGTCCATGTCACCGGCCTGGAAATGGTTCGGTTTTGACAAGACTGACATTGGTCAAAATAACATTACATGCAAGATATGACAAAACACGGTCGCCGTGAAGAGCAGTTCAATGACAAATCTGTTCCACCACTTCCGAACGAACCATACGAAAGAATATGAGGAATATGTAAAACTTTGCGACTCCACAAGCGCAACTATGGTGAAAGAAAAGACGAGTAAATCTGCACAAACCCTCGCCACGTCATTCAGCAAACACATACCATACGACAAAGTATATTTAATTAGCTTTACACTTTGATGTCATCTTAATTTAATGATATTTGTTTACAAGTTTGTTTGTTTTTTATCGATTTTTGCACAAAAGTTTTACAAAGGCACTATTGAGCAAACCTGATTTAGCATATTCTCTTGTGATTTGTACAGCCTGGCCCTGGACATGACTTGAAGTTGGTCACTGTTAAATATGGCCATAGAATATTGTTGGGTAATGTTTTGCAGAAGGCCATAACATATGTTTGTGTGCATGTTTTGCAGACGATTTAAAAAAGAAAGAAGAAAAATAAACAAAAGCTGTTGTTCTAAGACGTGGCATCTATCCATAGATGTCCTGGTAAGCAAGGAGAGTTTTACAGCATGTTTTGTAACCAAAAAGAAAAAAAAAAAAATCACATTTTAGGCCTAAAGAATATCGTCAGATTATCCTTATCAGATTTTTTTTTTTTTTTTAAATAATAGACTAATCAAGATTTTTGTTTTTGCCCATATCATCAACTTTATTTTAACTGTCCTTTCCATTGACTGTTGGGCAAACGTGTATGTCAGAGATATAGACTTGAGAAACTAAGCCTACAGTACACATGTATATATGAATGAATGTATATTGTGAGTGTTAATGTGTTGAATTTTAATTGGTTTAAATGTGTGATTTCTTTTCTTGTCATTTAATGTGCAGGGTGTTTGTTTAATTAGACTTGCATCCTTTGTGTGGGTTTGAGGTGTAACAGACAAACAAAAACTAAATAACCAACAACAAAAAGTCAAGCATATACAAAAGACAGAATTAAACCATTGAATTTAACATCTTAAATGCCAAGAGAGAGACCTGGCTGGCACCCCTTATAAATCGATATAACAAAATAATATAAATAAATTAAAGCTTCAAACTCAAACTGTCACAGTACGAGCTTAAGATGTAGCCTACACATCTGTGGAAATCATTAAAAGCAATAAATAAGTAATTAAAATAATAATAATACCTGGGTTTAGACAGTCGTGACACAGCTAAGCTTTACAATCCTTTCTGGTAAGGTGTTGGTATCACAGTATAGACAGACTGATTAATTGGCTTGGTCGATTAATCAGCGCTGATAGGACGTTTTACAAACTACTGTATCAGCACAACTCGGCTCCGATAACAGCTGATGATTTATCATGATTCTCAAATTGAATGACTGACTTCAAGGGTAAAACAACGAAAAAAGGAGTCCAAAATGCACCTGGAATAACCTTTGTTTTTGACATTGGATGTTCGGTTGCAGATTGTCGGTTGATCCGTGTGATCAACCCGTCACCTTCAGATTGAGTTCAGCTGTGTCTGTTTCAGAGGGTTGACAGAGTGACAGTCTGTCAGTCCAAGTTCACTGCCACTGTCAGAAACATCAGTATTTGTACCATGCGCTCTAAAAAAATCTGTGTATCATTTGTTCTTTTCATGTTCAATTGAGAATCCACAATCGGAAAATGAAAAAAAATGACTCATTATTTCATTATTCATTTACAAATCAAAAATCAAAAAATGAGTTGTTTTTCATTCTTTCGATTATACGCACAAATTCAAATTGGAAATAAATACATGAACCAAATGTCGGGTTTCATGTTGACATTTTCGATATCCGATTTGGTATGACCCGGAACTTATCGACTTCTTCGTGTGTTACGCGAATTGTCTTCTACTTAGATTGTCTACCATGGACGCACTGTATTAGACAAAACAACAACACCTGGAAGTTCCTGACCATTTTTTCAGTTGTCATGTCATCCTGCTTGAGAGTAACGTGTTTGCTGCCTCTGAATAACATGAAATTCTCCATTATCGCAGAATGCATTAGGCAGAATACTAGTAAACCCATGATTGTCCTGCTCAACACACGAAGAAGTTGGTTTATTTTGATTTGTGCATTATTGTAATGAAACGGATAGTTTATTTTTGTTTTTAATATGTGTATTATTCTTATGAAATGGATAGAATTTAATTTTGTTTTTGATATGGGTATTATGGTAATGAAATGATAGAGTTTATTTTTGTTTTTAATGTATGTGTTAGGGTAGAGACTGCGATCTGGTAGGATCGGCGATTCTACCAGTAGAGACTCCGATCGTAGTCTCTACCAGTAGAAACTCCGATCAGAGTCTCTACTGGTAGAAACTCCAATCCGAACCCTAACCCTAACCCTAACCCTTCTACTGGCAGGATCGGAGTTTCTACCAGTAGAGACTCTGATCGGAGTCTCTACTGGTAGAGACTACGATCGGAGTCTCTACTGGTAGAATCGCCGATCCTACCAGATCGCAGTCTCTACCCTTACATATGCATTATTGTAATGAAATGGACAGTTTAATTTTGTTTTTGATATGTGTATTATGGTTGTGAAATGATAGAGTTTATTTTTCTTTTTAATATATGTATTATTGTTATGAAATGGATAGTTTAATTTTGTTTTTGATGTGTATTATTGTTATGAAATGGATAGTTTATTTTGGTTTTTGATATGTGTATTATTGTTATGAAATGGATAGAGTTTATTTTTGATATGTATATTACTACTAAGAAATGGAAGGTTTATTATGATTTATGCATTATTGTTATGAAACGGATTGTTTATTTATTTTTTTGATATGGGTATTAATACTACTACGAAAGGGACGGAGTTTATTTTGATGTGAAACGCTGTTGCTAAATGGACAGTTTATCCTTGATAAGTACAGTATTTTTGTGTTTTGTGCTTCGTCAGAATTTAGTCTGATATGTGTAGGATGTCTGAGTTACTTATGGGATCTAACATAAGGATTTAGGGTAGGTAGAAGGATGGGGTAATGGGGAGGGAGATTATAAATTAAACTTCATCCCGCTCCTTTTCGAATGTTTTTCTTTCTTTTTTATATAAATTTTTTTGTTGTTTGGTTTTAATGTTATATTCGAAATAAACAAAAAACAAACTACTTATTTTTTCTCTTATAGTTTACTGTTACTTTTGTTATGTCGCTGTTTACGGGAGGGTTTTCACTATTTTTCATTCTTTTGGATTCTGAATGAAAAGTAGCGAAAGGGTCGTCGTAGGTTTTGGGAAAAACAAGATCTCACATTATGATTCGCTTCAACTAATCGAATAAATCGCAGACAGTGAAAAGAATCAGCTCCATCCTTACATCCGACATGAACAGAACTGGAGAAGATGCTGTGAAGATGACATGACATGTGGTCCAAAATCTACCCTCCTGCCACACTGACACATGATTGAACCCTTTCATGCATGAATTATGAAAACCTTAATCAAGATTTTTATTCCTCTTTAGGCATGAAAAAAAAACAAAAAAACAATGTGATTGAATATTTTTATGAACCTATTTTTATGGAGTTACAAAAATGTCCTCTCAGCTTGACACCATACGCTTAATTTTAGAAGCTAAGAAACATGTATTTACTGATATACTGTGTGAAAACTATGAAATAAAAACATGTTAAATGCTGCTAATCTGATGTTTTCTCACATTTTATTACACTCTAATATTAATTATTACTTCATGGAGATAATATGCAAAAAACAAAACTTTTTGTTTAAAAAAAAAAAAACTAACTTTAGTAACAATTAGCAATTTATTTTTACACTCAAACACGTTAGTGCAGATCAGGTTTATCAAGAACAGCAAAGTTACAGTAACAGTATGAATGTCAGTGTATTGGATAAGTGTCCATTGTGTTGGCTGATATGGAACTAAAACAACAAAATCAAACAAAAAAAAAAAAGAGAAGAGCTTTGAACAGCTGTCCACTGGAGTGATCATTGTGTATGAAAAGGTTAAGTTGAGGTAAAATTAGAGTTGGAAGTGTTGGAAATTGCAATATGCAGGTTTAGATTTGAATCCTGCAAAATGCATGAGTTTTGGCTACATTTTTTTTAGACATTTTGCAAGAGCTCAGGTGTCATCCATCACATACATACCTGTCTCTGGGATCAATCCAACTGGTGCACTGGTTAATGTGGTCAATGTAATACACTTTGCCATCAAAGTCTCTGGCTTCCTCCCAACCCTCAGGTAGTGGCAACTCCTTCCTTGGCATGTCAGGCGAGTCTCCATGTAATTAACTCCTCTCGACTCAAAATCTCAACGAAGGGAATCCATCGCTTTTCTCTGTCATCATCTCACCAGCAGCAAAAACTAAAAAAAAAAAAAAAAAAACTAAAAAAAAAAAAAAAAAAAAAAAAATCTGCAGTTATTCCCAAAATTCCAGGTCTGGTCTGGTGATTAGGCCATCATAGTAATCCATAATAATCCACAGATTAACAATGGGTCAAACTGGCAGGAGGAAGAGGAGGAGGAGGAAGAGGAGGGGGGGCTGTTAAAAACTATCTGCACTTGTGCTCCAATTCATTCCCAATGAGAGTTAACACAGTGGTCACTAAACACAACCGTGAGCAGTTTTCACAGTTCCAACCACATGTTTTGACACTTTTACACCCCGGGTTTAAAACTTTGAAGCGGCCTGGTGACAACTTTAGAAGTGAAGTGTAAATAATAAACGGTTCCACAAAATACACGGTCCGACAAGAAACTCCAAAACCGGGTCAAACTGCGCCCACCGTGGCTGTTTTTCTCCACACAAACCGTTCAAAACAAACAACAACAATAACAAAAAATGTCCCGAAACCTGTTCAGTTATCCAGACGGGGCTCCGTGTTGCCTACAGGCCACCATGTTGAGCAGCAGTACCCGATGCTAGCCACCCGCAGCTGGGGGGAACCGACTGTCGGAACACCGCTGAGAAGACACCGGACCGAGCCGTTCCACAGCCGCAGGAAGACGGTATATATCCGCCGAAAACTTTGGCCCGTGTTTCCGTGAGTTATCCGGTAAAAAAAAAAAACAAAACAAAACAAAACAGTAGAGCAGAAGGAACGGAGCGGCAGCGGCGGTAAAGTCTCCCCTCAGTCCCCGGTTACTTCGACCGGTCGACGGTTGTCAAGGCGACGTCAGTCACGGCAGCGACCGGATGTGGTTTGAAAATAAAAGCCGCTGTGGTTGAAAGTTACTGGGAGAGTTGATGAATGAATGAATGAATGAATGAAAAAAGACCCAAGACCAAAGTGAGACATTAGGAGATGAATGAATGAATGAACGAACGAACGAACGAATGAATGAATGAATGAATAATTTTATTCAGTCATCATGAGAGAGAGACCACATCCCAAAAAGACCAGTGTGGGACAATGTGGAGCATGTGAGCCACAGATGGATGGATGGATGGAAGGAAGGAAGGATGGATGGATGGATGGATGGATGGATGGATGGATGGATGGATGGATGGATGGATGGATGGAAGAGTGGGTGGGTGGGTCAATGGATGGATGGAATAATGGACGAGCAAGCGAATGGATGGATGGATGGATGGATGGATGGATGGATGGATGGACGAGCAAACGAACAGATGGATGGATGGATGGATGGATGGATGGATGGATGGATGGATGGATGGACGAGCAAACGAACGGATGGATGGATGATGGATGGATGGATGGATGGATGGATGGATGGATGGATGGATGGATGGATGGATGGATGGATGGATGGATGGATGGATGGATGGATGGATGGAAGAGCAAATGGATGGATGGATGGATGGATGGATGGATGGGCAAACGAGCGAATGGATGGATGGATGTGATCAGTCATACATAAAGAATAGAACACAATTCAATACAATTATTATCAGAATCAGCTTTGTTTACCTTTCATTTTAACTACATCTCTTTGTTTGTTTGTTTGTTTTTGTTTTTTGTTGTTTTTTTTTAGAATAGAATGCATCACATCTGTTACACAAGTGTTATAACTGTTTCACAATTATGGCATGAAAAGTCAAAATTTTAACTTTTTATCTGTTTTCTGTTGTTTTTTTTGTTTTTTTTCTTAAGAATAGAATGCATCACATCTGTTGCACAAGTATGGGTAAAAACATCAAAATCAAAAATAAAAAGTCAAAATTTTGACTTTCTATCTCATAATTTCAACTTCATGACATTTTATTTTTTAAATTTTTATTTTTTTAATCGGCAGAAATGGGCTTCCAGAAGATTCTAATCAGTGGTCCTCTAATGTGTTCTTTGCACCTGGTAATGGTAGAACATACTGTACTTTATTGTGTTTTTGTTTTATGTTAAACATAATTTGTAAAGGACATGAAGTCAGTGTTGTAAAGAAGTAGAAAATGTAAAGCACAAATAAGTGAGTGCAACAGAGTATGACTTCAAAATAAAAGCCTCCATTGACAACTCTCATTCTCTCTTCTACTCTTTTTAAATGTTCCCTTTCCCAAAATATTGTGCTGTTTGTCTTTTTACTCACTCTTCTACTTGGAAATATAGTCAGTTTGGGCTTTATTACACCCAAACTAAGCTATTTGTATCTGTAAATCTAAGTTTATTCAAAGTAGAGGTCCTGATACAACTTCAAATCCCAAGTAAAAGTGAAAAAGTGCAGGATGTAAAATGTATTCCGTGTACAAAAAAGGCTTCCTTGTCTTGTTACATCTTTAAAGTCACTTAAAGCTTCATCTTTATGCATCATTTTTGTCTCAACTGTTCCTTTGTTGCCTTGTTTCATTTTTACATTGTCAGTAGTGAATAATGAAACAGATTAAATTGGCCTCAGATGCATAAAAACGGAATTAATTTGGCTGTTTTATAAATGTACGGAGTAAAAAATATTCATGTTAACCTTTAGAGATTTAGAACTATTTTTGTGACAACTTCTAAATGAATTTTTCTCTACATTAAAACAGTCTAAAACTATTAAAATTTTAAAAAAAAAAAAATATATATATATATATATATATATATATATATATATATATATATATATATATATATATATATATATATTATTAAAAAATACAGAGATCAGGATTGACTTAAGAAAATACTTGTTTAAAAGACTATCAATATTGGCAGTTGAGATAAGGACATGATTTACCTCAATTAAAATTAAATATGTATTCTCTTCTGTTGTATATTTAGCTATGACTACATTGAACAAAAAACTTTTTTTTTTTCCAGCATTTGTTTGTTTTCTTGTGGAAACATTGTGTTAACTGTGAATAGGGTTAGGCAAAATAAGTCTGTACTTCAGCCTAAACGCTTTTGGTCACATCGTATATGGAACAATGGATATGTTGTTTTTGTTTGTTGTTTAAAGTAATTAACGACCAAAAAAAAAAAAGACTATTGCTACTACATTTAACCCATAAAGTCCCAAACAGCCACTGACAACCAAAACCATCTACTGATCTAAAATGTTTAATAAGTTTTGAACCATTAATCCTATCAATATTTATGCACAAATGATGTAAAATACAGTTCTTCATCTTTTCATGGTTATCAGATATGACCCATTTGGACATTCAGAGGCTTCGTAGTTACCGTGGAAACACCGTCATCTTCTACAACATTGATTCACCAGTAAAACCCATGGAGTTGGATTAATGACAGTGGATGGACACACTTGTTTTTACATTCAGTTATTGATATTTTTGCTGGAAAAGTCGCTTTTTCATCAGTTTTCTCCATTTCAGATGTGATAACCCTTAGCTTTAACCTGAGCTTTTAGGAACATCTACCTGATCAGTGAATTAAATATTGGAAAATACATGATTTACACTGAGAAAAAAAAACAACAAAAAAGATAGGATAATATTGTAATGAATAGTGATAAATCACCTAAGAAAAATTAAATATAGTGGAAAAAAATATTTTAGAACTAACACAAAAGCAGTACTGGGTCTTTATGGGTTAAATTAGTTATCACCACTTCCTAAATCATGTATTTTCCAATATTTAATTTACAGATTACATAAACGTTTGTAAAAACTCGGAGTGAATTCACTGGCTGTGAGAAAACTGAAGAAAAAATGACTTTTTCAACAAAATATATCATTATCTGAACATAAAAACTAGGTTATAAAACCACCTATAGATGCTTGTTTACCCCATTGACATTTTTTGGGAATATAAATTTTTCTAACAACCTTATCTCTTACTTCTTACATTTTAAAAATCTACTTTAATTTCATTGTGGTGATCTGTAATAATAATAATAATAATAATGATGATAATAATAATAATAATAATAATAATAATAATAATAATAATAATACATTTTATTTATAGGCACCTTTCAGAACACTCAAGGCCATCATACAAAGTTGTTAAATTAAATAAAACATAATTAAAATTATACACGTGAGTATATAAAACACATCGGTACAAATGGCAGCAGATAAAAGTGAAATTATGGGATTGAGTAAGCCTGTCTGAAAAAATAAGTTTAAAGATGGGAGTGAATCATTTTCTAATTCATTACATTTCTTTCCTTTAATCACTGCTCACAGATTTAATGTATTTTATGTTTTCATCAGGTCATGCTCTCAGTTTTAATATACACTACATATGTTCTTTACTTTTCTTCCGCCCTTGTGTAAGATAAATTTTGGGTCCACAGCGCCCTCTAGAGGTCACTGTTCACTGTTCATACTGATGACAGATTCAGGTCAGTTTACACATTCACCTCATGTGTCACTGGGTGGATTTTGATCACATTTGGAGCATTAAATCATGACATTTCTGTGTCCCAAATCTATAAATATTCACCGAGTTCAGTGTGAAAGAACTGAACCAAAATGACAGTTAAAAAGGCACCTAGAAAGTATTAATATATGACATGTGGCCAGAAACAGT
>NC_043970.1:45369260-45404260 GCF_902148855.1 Sphaeramia orbicularis | reverse complement strand
CCGGAGTCCAACATGCACCTGGAACAGGTCTGACTTACTGCCGGCAATGCAAACCAGGCTCCTGCTTCGGTCATACAAGGACCGGACTGCCCTTAGCAAAGGGCCCCGGACCCCATACTCCCAAAGCACCCCCCACAAGATACCACGAGGGACACGGTCGAACGCCTTCTCCAGATCCACAAAACACATGTGGACTGGTTGGGCGAACTCCCATGAACCCTCGAGCACCCGATGGAGAGTATAGAGCTGGTCCAGTGTTCCACGACCAGGACGAAAACCGCATTGTTCCTCCTGGATCCGAGGTTCGACTATCTGTCGGATCCTCCTCTCCAGTACCCTGGAATAGACTTTCCCCGGGAGGCTGAGGAGTGTGATCCCCCTATAGTTGGAGCACATCCTCCGGTCCCCTTTCTTAAAAAGGGGAACCACCACCCCGGTCTGCCAATCCAGAGGTACTGTCCCCGACCGCCACGCGATGTTACAGAGACGTGTCAACCAAGACAGTCCCTGCACATCCAGAGACTTAAGGTACTCAGGGCGAATCTCATCCACCCCCGGTGCCCTGCCACCGAGGAGCTTGCCAACCACCTCGGTGACTTCAGCTTGGGTGATGGACGAGTCCACCTCTGAGACCTCAGCCTCTGCTTCTTCTATGGAAGACGTGGCAGTGGGATTGAGGAGATCCTCGAAGTATTCCTTCCACCGTCCGACAACATCCCCAGTCGAGGTCAGCAGCTCCCCACTTCCACTGTAAACAGTGTTGGTGGCGCACTGCTTTCCCCTCCTGAGGCGCCGGATGGTTTGCCAGAATTTCCTCGAGGCCGACCAATAGTCCTCCTCCATGGCCTCCCCAAACTCCACCCAGACCCGAGTTTTTGCCTCCACAACCGCCTGGGCTGCAGCACGCTTGGCCTTCCGGTACCCATCAGCTGCCTCGGCCCGATAAGACTCCTTCTTCAGCTTGACGGCATCCCTTACTTCCGGGGTCCACCACCAGGTTCGGGGATTGCCACCACGACAGGCACCGGAGACCTTGCGACCACAGCTCCGAGCAGCCGCTTCGACAATGGAGGTGGAGAACATGGTCCACTCGGACTCGGATAGGAAGTGGATTGATCCAATAAATCAGTATCAATGATATCAAGTTGGAATTTGAATTTTTTACAGATCTGATTGGAATATGACCAAAACATGGGCTATTTCTGTAATATAATAAATACACAGAACTGGGTGATAATAAATGGCATCTGGATACATTTCCTAAAGCTTTTAATTTGGCCGGTAAGCTACAGGGCCATTGGTCCTATTTTTGTATTTTTATTTTATCTTCAGTGTTTCATGTTGTCAAGTTTTTTGGTTGTTGTTTTTTTGTGTCTATTTTTATGTTCTTTTTTTCATCCTTTTCTATCTTTTTTACAATATTTCCATTCAGAGGTGTGACCAGAATGTCATGTGTGGCATTTTGCTTGTTTGGGGGTGCAGAAACTTATTGTCAGACCAGCCACAGGGGTCCATGACTGTCAAAAGGCATCCGTTCAGCTCTGGCAGGTTGGACAGGGCATTTCACAGGGGGACAGAACTTGCCCCCCCTCCCCCTAGCCCCCTTGCCACACCCCTCCAGAGAGGTAGGGGGTTAAATTTAGAGTTAATATATGTAATAACCTGTCACTGATCAGATTATGGATGTGATTACATAAAAGTAATTTCTCTTTAGTTTTTATTCACATTTTGCCTTTAGATTTGGACTTAGAAGACAGAGCTACGATCCATATTTTCCTGCTGATTTCAACTCTTTCATGTATTTCTATATTACTGTGTCACAGATTGATTTACAGTTACATTACAAATGAAGTGAGACATTTTTTGCTCAGTTCCACATCTGCTGAACCTCCAGATGAAATAAAACATGACTCTTACAGCAGCAGAACTAGAATCTGACTCTGATTAGTTCTGTGATTATTAAACCACATACTATAATATTTTATAAAATAATACGCTAATTATTATTATTATTATTATTATTATTATTATTATTATTATTATTACTATTTCTACTACTACTACTACTACTTCGCCACTTGTTTCTGCTAGAACTTTCCAATGTGCAGCTATGTTTTTTCCATTACTGTTTTTTATATATTTTTGATAGTTATTTGATTGTATTGCTTTTTTATTGCATTTTTTTTTTTCTTGTAGTATTTTTTGTGTGTATATTTGGTGTTTGTTTTGCTTTTGGAACCTCAATTTCCTAAAGGTTCTACCCAAAGGACCAATAAAGTTTAATTTAATTTCATGTAATTTCATTTAACTGAATTTAATTGAATCTAAATGAATCTAATCTAATTTAATGTAACTACATTTAATTTAATCTAAACAAATCTAATCTAATCTAGTCTAATCCAATCTAATGTAGTTTAATCTAATCTAATGTACATTAATCTACTCTACTCTAATCTACTCTAATCTGTTTATTTCTTTGTATTTTATGGATTGTTTGTTTTATCTTGTTGTACAGTGTCCTTGGGTGTCTTGAAAGGTGCTTATAAATAAAATGTATTATTATTATTGTACTCTACTCTACTCTACTCTACTCTACTCTACTCTACTCTTATCTAATCTAATTGAATCTAATCTAATATAATATAATGTTGTTTAATCTAATGTAATCTAGTTTAATCTAATTGAATCTAATGTAGTTTATTATAATCTAATCTAATGTAATTTAATCTAATCTAATGTAATCTAATCTAGTCTAATCTAATCTAATCTAATCTAGTCTAGTCTAATCTACTTTAATATAATCTAGTCTAGTCTAGCCTAGTCTAATCTACTTTAATCTAATCTAATCTAATCTAATCTAGTCTAGTCTAATCTACTTTAATCTAATCCAATCTAATCTAGCCTAGTCTAATCTAGTCTAGTCTAGTCTTGTCTAATCTAGTCAAATCTAGTCTAATCTAATCTAATCTAATCTAATCTAATCTACTTTAATCTAATCTAATCTAGTCTAGTCTTGTCTAATCTAGTCTAGTCTAGTCTAATCTAATCTACTTTAATCTAATCTAATCTAATCTAGTCTAGTCTAGTCTAATCTAGTCTAGTCTAGTCTAGTCTAATCTAATCTAATCTACTTTAATCTAATCTAATCTAATCTAATCTAATCCAGTCTAGTCTAGTCTAGTCTGGTCTAATCTAATCTAATCTAATCTATTCTATTCTTTTCTATTCTATTCTATTCTATTCTATTCTAATCTAATGTAGTTTAATCTAATCTAATATAATCTAGTCTAATCTAATCTAATCTAATGTAGTTTAATCTATTCTATTCTATTCTATTCTATTCTATTCTATTCTATTCTATTCTATTCTATTCTATTCTATTCTAATCTAATGTAGTTTAATCTAATCTAATCTAATCTAATCTAATCTAATCTAATCGTTCACTGTAGGTGTATCTGAAGCTGTGACTAACTCTACTGAGTTGACCCTGAATCCACCACAGACTGAACGCTGTGTTGTGGTTGCCGTCATAAACATGAGGAGGTTAAATAACACAAGCGTTCACTCGTCACCTTCTACTCTAGGGTTAATCATACGGTGAACAGCTCCTCGTTTCACACTCGTATTCATCAGTGTGTCGTTAAATGTCAGGCTGTCGAACCGTCCACACGCTCTGTTCGTCCCTGTGGAAAACATGCGACACAGTCATCTCCAACATCAGTCAAATACAGACATAAAACCCGTCGTCTCTTTCTTCCGCTGCAGTTATTTTACAGCTTTAATCTCCCTCCTGTGCATTCCACTCTAACACACCAGTGGAGCAGTGGAACACATGAATGCACGTTGTTGTTTGGTGATGCTGCTGATTCTCCTGCAGGTCTGAGTGTTTCATCTGGGTTTTAATGCGTAGGGGTTTATTTTATTCTGCTTTTATGGATCAGGGATAAAACAAGAACAGTCAAGGTGAACAATTTAATAGTTTTGTCATCTTAAAATGGATATTTACACTATATGGACAAAAGTATGTGGACATGTTGAATCCAGATGTTTCTTTTCTAACAGGGGTTTGGGATACAAAACAACAATGACTGATGACTAATTATATACTTTCATATTGGAATAAATATCAATGCATCGGTTAGGTTTGTTTAACTCTTTCTTTGCTGATCACAGGGATCATGCTAACTAGCTTCTGTAAAGCAGGAATGAGCATACGTCCATGTGGACAATGGACTGTCTTCTGTCGTCTTCACCCATTAGCTGAACACCAACAGGAAATGGAACTGTCCAGATGCATTTTTGATAGTTTAAGGCAGGGGTGTCAAACTCATTTTCGCTCAGGGGCCACATTCAGCGAAATTTGATCTGCAGTGGGCCGAACCAGTAAAACAATAACATAATAATAAATAAATAATGTCAACTCCAAACTTTTCTCTATGTTTTAGAACGAAAAAGGTAAATTTACATTATGAGAAGGTTAACATCTACAAACTATCCTTTCAAAAGATGTGAATAACATGAACAAACTGAAAAAAATAAGTGTAATTTTAACGATATTGTGCCTCACTTTATCATTTACACATGCACAGTATAACTTACAGATCACAGTGGATCTACAAACACACAAAACATTGAGTAACAGGCAGAATATTGTTAAAATTGTATGTACTTCTCTTAAGACATTTCAGGTTATTCACATTTTTTGCGAAATCCTACTTTATTTTAGTGTAAATACATGAAAATACTTACATTTACAAGAGAAACATTTGAAGTTGTCATTATTTATACGTTATTATGATAGTATTTTACTGAATCCTGCCCTCTTGAGATTGAATTGTTCTGAATGTGGAACCTGAACTAAAGCGGGTGGGGAAGCAAAATTTACAATATTTTGAGGCAGGGATTGAAAGACAGTGTATGACCAATTAGTTTATTGAAAGTCATGAGAATTTATTTGCCACAAGAAAATGTACATCATAGAAAATGTTTTTATTCTATGTGTCCTCCTTCTTTCTCAATAACTGCCTTCACACGCTTCCTGAAACTTGCGCAAGTGTTCCTCAAATATTCGGGTGACAACTTCTCCCATTCTTCTTTAATAGTATCTTCCAGACTTTCTCGTAATAGTTTTGCTCATAGTCATTCTCTTCTTTCCATTATAAACAGTCTTTATGGACACTCCAACTATTTTTGAAATCTCCTTTGGTGCGACGAGTGCATTCAGCAAATCACACACTCTTTGACGTTTGCTTTCCTGATTACTCATATGGGCAAAAGTTTCTGAAAAGATATGGATAATAGTGTTAGGTATGATTATGACATCAATATATGTTTGGTTTCAAAACAATTGACGTAGTGCCTGCTGAGAAAAAACAACTAAATGTTCATTGTAAATTTTGCTTCCCCACCCTGTACACTCTGAAAGCCACACAATACTGAATGGTGAACTCGACTTCTCCCCTTTCCTCTGACTCAAGTGGGATCCTCCCCACTAGGCTTACTTGTGCCCTCCCTAGGCTTCCTGATTAAAAACCCTCATTATCTGTTTATTTCTGATAACTCACTTTATATGAAGACTCATAGTGCTTGAATTGTCTATGTTGTTGGTTTTTATACTATGTATTGCTCTGTTTTCTTTGTCTGTTTCAATTTTTAATTCTCTAAATCTCTGTTTTTAAGGTCCGCCCAGTCATGTGACCTCTCCCTATATATAGGAGGATCCATATGGGCGGCCTTCTTATATCAGCCCTGATGAAGGCCCATAGGCCGCAACGTGTCTGCTCAGTTTTTATTTGTTTGGCCATGCTTTAATAAAAGCTTTTAATTTCAGCCCTACTCTGAGTGCCTCAGTTTTTACAAACAACTAGTATTTGGATCCCAACGCTGATGAGCACCAGAAACTAGGAAAGAAGACCAATGATACCCACGCAGCACTCCAGGCTTGTGTTTTTTTTGCTGAAAATATTTACATTTACATTTACAAAGAGAAATATTTGAAGTTGTCATTATTTATATGTTATTATGATAGTATTTTACTGAATCCTGCCCACTTGAGGTTGAATTGTTCTGACAGTGGAATGTGAACTAAAAGGATTGTTAATATTTTAGTGTAATTTTTGCATTTCACAAATTCATCCTACGGGCCAGATTGGACCATTTGGCGCAGCCGGATTTGGCCCCCGGGCCGCATGTTTGACACCTGTGGTTTAAGGTCTTGTGGTCTTGCTGTTTTTACCCCGCCCCACAAAGGGGAGGCAAGGGGTATTGTTTTTGGTTCAGTTTGTATGTTTACACTCTAACAGCAAAACTATTGGTTGAATTCATACCAAATTAGGTGTATAAATTGCCAGTGAACCAGAATAGATCTGATTACATTTTGGGAAAAGTAGATCAAAGTTCAAATTTTTTATGAATTTTTAATTTATTTTATTTTTTCTATTTACTCATAAAGGCTGAAATTTCAAATGGCTATAAAAACAGCAATTTTGTTATAATTTACTTTAAACTTGGTACATATATAGAAGCAATTGATATGATGACATCAGTTGGATCGATGCTAAAATAAGCTACAATACATGTGAGGGGTGGGGTTTATTGTGTCTGGAACCACTTGTTTTGTTTTTTCATTTGAGCAATTAAGTCTTTAAAGCCTGACATGTCACCCTTGACACACCCTGCACATATCACATATACAGTTTGGATGGCTGTAACTCTTTCACTGTTTGAACAATTGGAAAAATTCCAACGGTTTCTTAAAGCTACGACATTGCACTTTATAGTCTTTATTGTGTCATTATGGTAATTTCACTCACACCTGTACTAGAGGCTGTGGAAGAAGCCATTTTTAGCAGTATTATAACATGGAGTAAATTGTAAATGACTGCTAGATTTTGAAAGGTCTGGAGAAAAAAAGTGTTCTGGAAAAATGGGCAAATGGACTCACTCAGCATGTTTTCTAACCTTTTAGTTAGTCAAAATAAGAAAGAAAAAAAAGTCCAAGCTAACCATTTTTAGGCTTAGGATTTAAAGGGTTAAATTGTTATCTTTGGTCCCTAAATGCCTCAGAGATGGAGGGGAATATTGATGTTTTAAAGCTATATGGACATAAATATTGGAACACATCATGTCTACAGCAGGAAGATGCAAGGTTATAATAGTTTTGGATTTTTCATTATAGTTTAGTTTTATTTAGACTTTTTTTCCCTCTAATTCAGTTAGTTTTAATTCGTTTTTAGAGCAAGTTTGCTAGTTTTTATTAGTTTTTGTTTTTTTGTAAATGCTTCGTTTTAGTTTAGTTTTAGTATTAATTTTAGGTTTTTTTTTTTGTTTGTTTGTTTTTTTACTTTTTATTTAGGTTTTTGCACAATATAAAACAGAACAAAACATTTGAGACAAGACATAAATAAATAAATAAATAAATAAATAAATAAATAAATAAATTACACCACATAGTATTATTATTGTTACAAATATTATACTACATCTAGAGATACATTGCCAAATATCGAAATATTCATATATTTGTATACATATGCACACATCTATATAAATACAAAACACCTCATGTCAGGGCTTATAAGAGCAATTTTCGTCAACCCAAAAACTTTAATTACACAAATAGTCTTCAACCATGTGTCATCTCCGCTTAAAAAGATCCATTTTCATTTGTAATGATGCAGTCATTCTTTCCATAGTGTACACTTGTTTCAGTCTTTGTTTCCATTCTGTTACCGTTGGTGATTTGACACTCTTTCAATTTACTGTTACTACTTTTTTAGCAATCAATAGTAAAATATTTAAAATATTTCTCTGCTCTGCATTAAAATCACTGACCGGTATGACTCCAAGTAAATAGAACAAAACATTTGAAGGGACTTTCTCTTTTTACAATTCTTTCAATTTCTTCTTTGATATTTTTCCAGTATATAAACAAGCTCGGGCAGTCCCAAAATACGTGTGTACGGTCACCTGTTTTACCACAATTTCTCCAGCATAAATTAATTTTAGTTTTGTCATATCTTTTATCTTCCTGTCATATTCAAATAAATCCCAGACAGGACTCTGCTGCTTTCTCCCAGCTTTAGTCTCCAAGTTTCCAGGTAGAGTGGGGACCAGAAGACGACTCTAAACAACAAGTGACGAGAGGTGACGGACCTTGAAGTGTCATATGGTGCTGCTAGCTAAAATTGCTACATTGAAATAAATCGCTTTCGTATCAGTCTGACATTGACAAAGACGAAAACGAAGGGAACTTTATCCATATTTTTTATACGTTTTATTTAGTTTTGTAAGCACACAATACAGTTTCAGTTAGCTATCGTTTTTTGTCTTTTAATTTAAGTTTTTATTTATTTCAGTTAACAAAAATGTTCTAGTTTTCGTCATTTCATTAGTTTTCGTTAACAATAATAACCTTGCTTAGATGTCCTGTTCATGATGATTTGAGATATAAACATCAAAATTACCTTATAGTTTAATGTTTTATTTTTCTTCCTCATTGGTCCGACCAAGACCTTTGGGAAGCAAATAGCACTGCCCTGGAATGGATTCAGCATTGGTGCGATAAGATATGATGATGATTTTTCTTCCACAGTGAGATGTGACAAAAGTAGATGGTTAGTTGTGGTAGAAAAAATATTTCAGAAATTTACAGGTTTAAAATTTTTAAATCATAGACATATATATATATATAAAATTTTTTTTAAAAAAAATCAATGTTGAGAGAAATTAAGTCAAAACCATCTCTGAAGCATTTTGGAAACAAAGATAACAATTTAAACTAAACTAACCAATACAATGATATTTATCATTGCACAAAAGTATGTGGACACGTTGAATTCAGGTGTTTCTTTCCTAACAGGGGTCTGGGATACAAAACAATAATAACTAATGAAATGATATAGTTTTATGTTGAGATGAATATTATTGAATTTATCAATATCAATATCATGCTTTTGGAAGCAGTTTTATGTATTTGGTTTAAAGTTGTACAGTTACACTGCATTTTTTGCTTTCATCAGTTCACAAGTGTTCCTTCCAAACTGATTAAAAGTAGGATTTTTGAACTACACAATAGATGGTGAAAGAATTTAATCACAATTATCATCAAAATATCCGTGTCTGCAATTATATAATCACAAAAAACTGTAATTATCGTATTATCAGACGACTGTAATTATTAAATATAATCACTAAAGACTGTAATTTAAAGATTTAAGTGAATTTAGGGCGATCTAATCACAAAAAGGTGGGGGGAAAAAATACCTCTACTGATTGTCTGTTATTTGAAGACTTTGTAATTTTGGTGTTGGTTTAAGATTCATGTTTTAGCAGAAAAATTACATGTTTCAAATGAATAATCTGTGCATTTTCTTCAATAATTAGCAACAGTCTCAAATCAGGACAGCATCTTGCATGGTTTTGTTATTATTTTTATTATTTTTTATTCCTCTAAGAGTATTTGTATGTAAATATTTAAGAAATTAATTTTTAAAAATTAACTTTGACCTACTTTTCCCAAAATGTAATCAGTTCTATTCTGTGATGGGACTGGTAATCTACAAACTTTTGGATCTATTGTCTAAAAATAAGTTCTTATATCTCATTTATAGCGACTCTTTAGGTGATTATGTCTTATTTGAAGTGTGATGAGATATTTGGACTAGAAATTAGAAAATACACTTGGTCAGAATTAGATTTTTGCAGCGCTCCCTAACAACAGGGGTCGTCACATTATTATTTTACAGTTCTGACCCGGTTGAGATCATATTGGGCTGAATATGTCCCCTGAACTCAAATGTTTGCCACCCCTGGTCTGGACTAAAACAGCCTCTAGATGGAGCCCTAGACCTGCATCATCTCCTGCATCTAATGGGTCAAAAATTATCTGTCATATTTAACTGTGAACCATCAGCTTTAGATCATATTTTAATTGTGTTCCATTAGATTATTGTTGTTTCAGGTCCATTAAATCCCACCTCTTACCTTTCATGTCCTGTTCTCACTGGCAGAGTAGGAGGGTGTCTCTGCTGCCTTCAGGGCCTGTCGGAAATATCAAACAATTAGCTCTTCACTGCATATTAAGTAGATAAATGAGATAATATCCACATGGAAAGCAAATACAGGTGTGAATTAGCTATTTATTAACTAATTTATTACCCCACCCCCCCGAATATAATGGGTGAAATTTCACATGTCTGTAGCAGCAAAACTATTGGTGTAATTCAAACCAAATTGGGTTTATAGATTACCAGTGACCCAGAATAGATGTGGTTACATTTCGGGAAGAGTAGATCAAAGTTCAGATTTTTTATGAATTTTTTAAATCTTTTTTCCCTCCCACTTACTTATAATGGATGAAGTTTCACATGTCTATAAAAACTTAAATTTTCTTTAAATTTACATCAAACTTGGCACTTATATAGAGGCAATTGATATGGTGACATCAGCTGGATCGATGCCAAAATAAGCAACAATACATGCAAGGGGCGGGGTTTGTTGTTCCTGGAACCACTTACTTTTTTTTTTTTTTTAAATAACCTTTTTATTCGGACTCATTTTCAGTATACATATCTTTTCAGCACAGGTATAAGCATGTCTAATTTTCCAGTTTTCCAAAAACCAACTAACAACAAACAATAACTTGAACTGAATAAAAAAAAAAAAAAAAAAGTAAAAGAAAAAAAGAGAAGAGAAGAGTACAAACATATCCAACTTTCCAGTTTTCCAAAAGCCAACTAACAACAAACAAAAACTTAAACCAAAAAAAGAAAAAAAAAAAGAAAAAAAGACAAAGAGAAAAGTATAAGAATGTCCAATTTTTCAGTTTTCCAAAAGCCAACAAATTACAAACAAAAACTTAAACTAAAAAAAGAAAAAAAAAGAAAAAGAATAAAAAAGACAAAGAGAAAAGTATAAGCATGTTCAATTTTCCAGTTTTCCACAAACCAACTAATAACAAACAATAATTTAAACTGAAAAAAAAAAGAAAAAAAGACAAAGAGAAAAGAATAAGAATGTGCAATTTTCCAGTTTTCCGAAAACAAACTAACAACAAACAAAAACTGAAACTAAAAAAAAGAAAAAAGAAAGAAAAAGAATAAAAAAGACAAAGAGAAAAGTACAAGCATGTCCAATTTTAGTTTTCCACAAACCAACTAACAACAAACAAAAACTTAAACTAAAAAAAAAGAAAAAAAAGAAAAAGAATAAAACGACAAAGAGAAAAGTATAAGCATGTCCAATTTTCCAGTTTTCCAAAAAACAACAAACAAAAACTTAAACTGAAAAAAAGAAAAAAGAGAAAGAGAAAAGTATAAGCATGTCCACTTCTTCAGTTTTCCAAAAACCAACAAACTACAAACAAAAACTTGAACAAACCGCCCCCCCCGCCGCCGCCGCCCATCCAACAACACTAGTTGGGTTTTATTCAATTACTAAACTACTAACATACTGGATCATCATGCAAAGGACAACATGTTACAACCTCAATTCCAGAAAAAGTACAAATTTTGTGTAAAATGTAAACAAAACCAAATGTACAAATCTAATTAACCCACATTTTAGTCACAATAGACCACATCAAATGTTTATACTAATAAAATGAACTATTTTAAGGGGAAAAAACAGGATTGTGAAGTGGATTGGTGCATTTTTCAGAAACATTGAGACATATTTCTACAAACAAATACCCGGAAAAGTAGATTTGCCACTTGGATACTAAAAAAAAATAAATACATAGAGGAATATTTTGCAACTAATTGTGTTATTATTAGGTAATAAATGAGTAAAATGACTGTGTTTAAAAAGAACATCTTAGAGAGGCACAGGCTTGAAGAAGTAAAGATGAGCAGAGGTTCATCAACAACTCCGGAAAAAAAAAAAAAAAAACGTGTCTACAAATACAGACTAGTGTTCCTTGACCTAAAATTGACCTTAAATAACTAATCATCTAAGCTGCAGAATATAATGAAAGGATTTTATTATGTACTATACAAGTCCTTGTGTGCAAAGGACAAGGCTGAAAATCTATACCATACCAATACTAATGTCATTATAATGAATATTTTTATTTTCATAGCGTCGTCCTCAGACCTTCGTTCTCTGTAAAAATATAGAGATGGTTTTATATGAAAATCCCAGGAAATCAGGAGTTTAAATCACCTTTAGTCACCATGTTGATGCTCAGTTTGACCTTCAGTAGATCTTCTTGTACATTTGTATTTTCAGTAGAACGGCACATTCTAACAGGAATAATACAACTCCTCTGTAAATTTCTTGTACATTTCCAGTAAATTATTGCTTATTTATTTTTCTTTTTCCTTGCTCTTGAGTTGCTTTCTTTCTGTACTTAAACTGTGTTGGATCAACTGTAACACACACATTTCTGAAGTATTTCTGATTGACCATGTTTACAAGCATACATGCATTGAGTTGTAATACTTTGTTGAATGAACACAATTAAAAGAAAATTAGTGGATGGATTTTTAGAGGTCGGACATTTAATATCTTCTAAGATACAGATTAATATTACAAGTTTTGGACCTGAACGTTATGTTTTTACATGGGATGGTAAGAGGTCTTTGCAGGGTCATGTGGGAGAACTAACTATGTAACACTGTAATCTGATAACTTACACTGATGATCATTTATTTAATGTTATTTTTATTTGGCATCTTTTTATTTTCTTGAACTGAAGGAAAAGGGATTTATTAGGGATAAATAAAGTTGATCTGTACATCATATCCTGTGTCAACACACCACCTAAATATGCAAAAAGTTTTTTTTTTCCACTTTGTTTATTCCAAGATACATTACAAGATACAGTGAAGTATCCACATAGGTGGATTATTTTTTTTTTCATCAACTGTATTGAAAAAACAGATACAGTACTTGATCACTGGAAATCTACCGATGTGCCTTCACTGTCACACTGGAAATGAAAACTGAGTTATTATTTGAACACAGAAAAGACAATAACCATGGAAAATAACTAATGAACCCAATTTGAAATTATCTGGGGAAAAGTGTTAGAAAAATTGATAAGGTAAAAGGAAAAAAAGCCCACGCACGAGGATGTTGATGGTGAGCATGTTTGTGGGTGGAGGTGAATTTGTGTTTTATATATATATATATATATATATATATATATATATATATATATATATATATATATATATATATATATATATAAAATTTTTTTTTTTTTTTTTTTTATCTTTTTTGGGGGGAGTTATCATTTTTTTTGTTTGTCCCAAGTTGATTGTGTGATTGTTGTTTTGGTTTGTTTGAACTCATTACGAGTATGTGTCTTGGTTTTGTGGACTGAAAAAGTTTAAATAAAATCATATTTAAAAAAGAAAAGAAAAAAGAAGAAGTAATTTTGAACAATAACCGCCTTTAAGATATCATTTTTGTCCATTTATTGCTCCAATGCTTCGAGAGGCTTGTGGACACAGTGGTGGAAGTAAATCAGTCTCATCAAACTTTGAATTGTAAAAGCCACTGAATTTCAAGCACCACTTATTTCCTTTTGACATTTCAAGTTGTTCATATTTCTTCACCTGTTATTGTGAAGGGATGGTTTGTAAATGTAAACATTTTCATATAGGCTAGTTTGACTTTTTTTTTTTTTTTTTTTTTGTTTTTTTTTATTTTTACACTAAAGACAAAAATTGGGAGTTGTCATCATTTGTATAGGCTATTGCCCCTGTGATCATCCTATGTTTATTTTTGTTTATTTATTTGTTTATTTGTTCTGATAATATCGATGTCATCATTATGTGTTTTTTTTTTGTTTTTTTTTTTATTTATACCGAATGAGTGATGTATTAATGTTGGCTATTTTATGTCTTGTTCTGTCACCTGCCTAGGGACTGCAGATGAAAAGTAGTAATTTTTTTTTACCAATTCGGGCATACTTACATAGGTGTATTTTTTATACAGCAATGTTCATGAATATGCATGATGGTCCCTATTAAATAAACCAATCAAAATAAAATAAAATAAAAAGTATAGATTATTATGATAATATTTGACTGGTCCGACCACTGGAAATAGAACTGTTCCGTATGTGTCCCCAGAACTATTACAACTTCAGTCGACAAGCAGAGGAGAGGTGGAGTTTCCCAGCAGCACTTGAACGCACCATCTCTTCCTCTTGCGCGTCTGGAAACAAAAACAAGCGGAGATCTCGGTCACATGTAGAGTCTGATCCAGCAGCAGCAGCAGAAGAAGGAGGACAGGCAGACACAGCCAGCACACTGTCGGTGTCCAGGAAGCAGAGGGTCCCTCCCCGCAGCCTCCCCCCCGGTCCCCCCGGTCCCATGGTTCTCCTCCGGCACATCTCCATCGCCCTGACCGCCGCCGTGGCCGCCCTGGGCTCCGCACTCTTCATCGCCCTCAACTACTTCTACAAGAGGCGGATATGGTCTCCACAAGCGGAATACTGCACGATCAAGGAGGTGAGAGAGTTTCCATTTAACCTTGTTATTTTTTTTTTTTTTATTTATTTTTTTTTTTAATTGGATTTTTTTTTTTTTTTCTTAATTAACCCTTTCATGCATAGTGGTCACTCCAGTGGGCAGTTCTTCTCCAGCTTATATTCATGGGTTTGGTTGTTTTAGTTCCTTATTAGCCAACACAGTGGACACTTATGCACCATCCCATACACCCCATACATACATACATGTTGTTCTAGATAAACCTGATCTAACATGTGTGAGTGTAAATCAATTGCTTGTTATTGTTATTAGACTGTAATTAACAACAAAAAGGGTTTTTTTTTGTATATTATCTCCATGTAGTGAGTAATGACTAGTATTAGAGTGTTAAAATGTGAGAAAATACAACCAGGCAAACCTTAAAAATATAACACTGTGCAGGCATGGATCAATATTCTGCTTAAAAATACATTTTATGATTTTATGCAAGATTGACCTTTAACATTTTAACCCTTTCATGCACAGTGGTCACTCCAGTGGACAGTTCTTCTCCAGCTGTTCTCTTGTATATTCATGGGTTTTTGTTGTTTTAGTTCCATATCAGCCAACACAGTGGACACTTATGCACCATCCCATACACCCCATACATACATACATGTTGTTCTAGATCACAGGTGTCAAACATGCGGCCCGGGGGCCAAATCCGGCCCGCCAAAGGGTCCAGTCCGGCCCTTGGGATGAATTTGTGAAATGCAAAAATTACATTGAAGATATTAATAATCCTTTTAGTTCAGGTTCCACATTCAGACCAATTCAGTCTCAAGTGGGTCAGACCAGTCAAATACTATCATAATAACAGAGAAATAATGACAACTCCACATTTTTCTCTTTGTAAATGTAAATGTTTTCATGTATTTCCACTAAAACAAAGAATAATTTTGCTAAAAAATGTGAATAACCTGAACAAATATGAACAACCTGAAATGTCTTAAGAGAAGTAAGTACAATTTTAACAAGATTCCGTCTGTTATTTTAAATGTCTTGTGTATTTGCTGATCCACTGTGATCTGTACGTTATAATGTACATATGTAAAATGAGAAACTGAGGCAGAATGTTGTGAAAGTTACATTCATTTTTTTCACTTTGTTCATGTTATTCACATTGTTTGAAAGGATAGTTTGTAGATGTAAACCTTTTCATAATGTAAATTTACTTTTTTTTCTCTTAAACATAGAAAAAAGTTCGGAGTTGACGTTATTTATATATTATTATGTTATTATTTCAGTGGTTCGGCCCACTTCAGATCAAATTTAGCTGAATGTGGCCCCTGAACTAAAATGAGTTTGACACCCCTGTTCTAGATAAACCTGATCTAACATGTGTGAGTGTAAATCAATTGCTTGTTATTGTTATTAGATTGTAATTAACAACAAAAAGGGGGGGGGGTTTGTTTTTTTTTTTTGTTTTTTTGTTTTTTTTTTTGTTTTTTTGCATATTATCTCCATGTAGTGAGTAATGACTAGTATTAGAGTGTTAAAATGTGAGAAAATACAACCAGGCAAACCTTAAAAATATAACACTGTGCAGGCATGGATCAATATTCTGCTTAAAAATACATTTTATGATTTCATGCAAGATTGACCTTTAACCTTTTAACCCTTTCATGCATAGTGGTCACTCCAGTGGACAGTTCTTCTCCAGCTGTTCTCTTGTATATTCATGGGTTTTTGTTGTTTTAGTTCCATATCAGCCAACACAGTGGACACTTATGCACCATCTCATACACTGCAATTCATACCATTACTGTAACTTTGCTGTTCTTGATAAATCTGATCTGCACTAACATGTTTGAATGTAAATCAATTGCTAATAACACCTGGGAATATGATAAAATGTGAGAAAACATCAGATTAGCTGCATTAAGAATGTTTTTGTTTTATAGTTTTCATACAGTTTGTCACTTTCTGATATTGTTTCAAATGATATTGTTTCAAAAATTAAACACACAGTCTCCAGCAGAGTGAATGTTTTTGGAACTCCACAAAAAATTACAGAGGTAGATTTGTTGTTTGTTAACCAAAAAATAAATAAATAAATACATTTTCAATTAACAAAAAAAAAATACATTTCAATCAAAGAAAAAAGTGTTTAAATGCAATTTTTTGGATCGTAAATATATATATTTTTTGCATTCAAACCTTTTTTTTAATTGAATTTTTTTTTTAGTTAAAGCACTAAAGAAACAAATCTAAAATGTGAGAAAACATCAGATTAGCTGCATTAAGAATGTTTTATTTTATAGTTTTCATACAGTATGTCACTTTCTGATATTGCATTCTTTGTTTCAAAAATTAAACACACGTTGTCCAGCACAGTGAACGTTTTTGGAACTCCACAAAACAATTACAGAGGTAGATTTGTTGTTTGTTAACCAAAAAAAAAAAAAAAAAAAAAAAAATAAAAAAAAAAAAAAATTTAAATAAAAAAATTCGTTTCAATCAAAGAAAAAAAGTGTTCAAATGCAATTTTTTGGATCGTAAATATATATATTTTTTGGCATTCAAACACTTTTTTTTTAATTGAAATTTTTTTTAGTAAAAGCAATAAAGAAACAAATCTACCTTCATAAAAAACAGGTTTATTAAAAAAAAAAAAAAAAAAAAAAAAAAAAAATCAATTGCGTTGGTTTTTTTCGTGCCTGAAGAGGAATAAAGACACACGGGAATAAAATCTCGGCTGAGGTTCTCATAATTCATGCATGAAAGGGTTAAACGTATTGAACCTGGACAGAAAGCAGGTGAATGAAGGAATCACTGCAGAAATATGATGAGTTCAACTAAGAATATGATGAAGAAGACATGGTACAGATGGATGATGTTTAGAAATAATGTATACAGTAGAATATATGAGGATGAGGAGGAGGAGGAGGAGGAGGAAACTAAGACTGCTGCTGAATAAAATATGATGATGATGTTTGCATGGATCAGAAAGGAGAAGCTGTGCAATGATGATGACGAAAGTGTTGATGTGTTGATCACGATGCTGCTGCTGATGAATGAGGTGATGATGATGATGAAGATGGTAAAAGATGTGGTAGTGTACATACATGATGAAGATGATTATGACGGTTGTCTGCAGGGATGCAATGAAGGTGAAGATGACAGTGAGGAGTCTTCTATTGCATCATCTTAATCTTAATCCTGAATATTTGCAGGTTTATTTCCTCCGGTTATGGACCAAACCTAAAGATAGAAGCACATTTTTGGATATTTTATTGATCAGTCAAATAACACTGGTCAACAACAAATTTATTGTTTAAGTTTTTTGAGCTGATTTAGGATCATTTTGGTGTGCTGAATCCAAAAATCACATTCATTTTGCTCAATCAGGTCAACTTTCTGAACTATGCTACATATTGGCTTTTTAACATTTTTGCTTACATTTATGGGCATTTTCACATCATATGACACAAAATTCTTTCATATTTCTTGCAATAAACGAGTTCTGAAGATTTTACTTTTGTCAATTTATGATTAATGTTTTTTTTAATATTACAGGTGAATGAAATGGCTTCGACTAGAAGATCTTGTAAAAATAAGCCTGACTTATTCTGCTACATCTGCGGTGAATACACCATTGTACCTAACAGGAATCAAGTCACACGTTTCATAAAGTGTGCTTACCAATCTTATTTTGGTATTAATTATTATATTTTGTGAGAAGATCAAATTTTTCAAAATCAAATTAGCAAAAAAAACCCTGACCTGATTGAGAAAAACAGATGTCATTTTTGGATTTAGCGGTGCAAAATGGTCCTAATTCAGTTGAAAAAAACCTAGACAACTTGCAAAAAACATTTTTTTGTAACCCAGTGTAATCATTTAATCAATGAATCAACTGAGACTCATAAGTTCAATCAGTTCTTGCATAATCTTCATAATATGTCCACGTAGTTTTCACAATTAGTGACAATAATGTGTTTTGAGAGGTCACAGTGACCTTGACCTTTGACCTCTGTCCACCAAAATCAATTCATCTTCGAGTCCCAGTGAATGTTTCTTAGTTCAGACTGCAGGTAAATTTGGCCCGAATCCGATTTTTTTTTGCCCATATGTGACCTGTATCCGATCTGTTAACCCCTTTAGCCCTATCAGCCCGCCTGCGGGCCGAAAAAATTATATTAGTATTCATCTACTATAAAATATAACAAATCAGGACAATGAATGTTTTTTCAACTTTTACTCAAAGTTTAGACCCTAATGTTAATAAAAGTACATCAAAAGTGTATTTTAGTGCAAACTTTAATGTTCAAACATGATTTTTAATCTTTGTGGGGTGAAATATACGCAATTAAAAATGTCCGACACGAACAATTAATTTATGCATATCATCGTCAATCCAGCCGAAAAACAACAGGCGAGGATAAAAAATTCTAATTTCTCTTTTAGTTTGTTACAGTTTACTCAGGCACAGTAATAAATACAATATTTTAGACAATGGGAATAGATTCTGTGAGGTCTCTAAATGTCCATAGACACCAAGAACATCCATATGAACCTTATTATTGTGAAGTAATTCTTCATTCACTTTGGGTATGTCTTTTTAGGCGTTTTTCCCCTGAAAATATTGTCAGGGTTTAACAGCTAAAGACAGTTTTGATGTTAGGGTTTTTAATGTTATTATTACCTTAAAAACAGGGATACTACCACAGTTTTGAGTCTAATATTACAGCGATATTTAGATGAAGTCAACATTACGTGGACATTTTCTCTGTGAACTGCTAACGCTAAAAATGCTACCGATAAAAGCAAGACTGACATGATTGGTAGGGCTGTGTATTGGCAAGAATCTGGTGATACGATACAAATCACAATACTAGGGTCATGATACGATATATCACAATATATCATGATACTGTTAAAAAGGCAAATTTTTTGTTTGCTTCTTTTTTTAAATGATTATTTCCTTGAAGAATTGAATTACACCCGAAATATGCACAAATACTAAACATATTTTTATTTGATCACAACAGGATCTAATGTTATATCACAAAAATATTTCTGTGTTCAAACTGAAATTATATTTTACAGACATTACGGTTTAAGATCCTGTTCAAATGTTCATATTCTATTAGTTCACAGTTAACATCATAACATTATAACATAACTCTATCTGACACTGCTCCGACCCCAACACCTTCAAATCCCTTTTAAAAACTCACTTATTTAAAATTGCTTTTAATGTTTAATCTTAATGTTTAATGTGTAACTGTTTTATATTCATATACCTGCCTTTTACACCTGCTTTTATCTGTTTTTAATATGTCTGTTTCCGTTTTTATCTGCTGCATGTAAAGTGTCTTTGAGTTATATGAAAAGCGCTATACAAATAAAACGTATTATTATTATTATTTTTGTGCAGTCCCAACAAAGGAACTAACATTATTTAATAAAAGAGTGTTGAATAATAATAAATAAAATATAAACAAAAAAGAAAAAGAAAAAACAAAAATGAACCTCCACAATATCTGCATTTGAATAAATACCTAAGAATATTTATACAGCGCTTTTTAATATCGATATAGTATCGTGAAATGAAATATCTCGATATATTGCAGAACCGATATTTTCTTACATCCCTAATGATTGGAGTTACTGTGTCGAGTTGATTCCTCTGAATTTTCACTCAGTCTTCCTGGTCATCGATCAGCTGTGATACTTTGCTCTCTGACATAGTTCCTTGTTCGTTTCTGTGGTAAAGACGTCACCACTAAGACTATCTGATTTTGTTTTTGGTCATTATTATACTAGAGGTGTAAGAACGTATTGGTTCTGCAATATATCGCGATATTTCATTTCACGATACTGTATTGATATTAAAAAGTAATGTATCGATATTTTTAGGTATTTATTCAAATGCAGATGTTGTGGAGGTTCTTTTTTGTTTTTTTGTTGTTTTTTTAAAAATATTTTATTTATTCTTATTTAACATTCTTTTATTAAACAGTGTTAGTCGCTTTGTTGCTCCAAATCCGAGGCCATGGTTCTTGACCGGAAAAAGGTGGTCTGCCCTCTCTGGGTCGGTGGAGAGTCTTCGCCTCAAGTGGAGGACTTTAAGTATCTTGGGGTCTTGTTCACGAGTGAGGGAAGGATGGAACGTGAGATTGACAGACGGATCGGTGCAGCGTCTGCAGTGATGCAGTCGCTGTACCGGTCAGTTGTGGTGAAGAAGGAGCTGAGCCGAGAGGCGAAGCTCTCGATTTACCGGTCAATCTACGTTCCTACCCTCACCTATGGTCATGAGCTCTGGGTCATGACTGAAAGGACAAGATCTCGGATACAAGCGGTCGAAATGAGTTTCCTCCACAGGGTGGGTGGGCGCACCCTTAGGGATAGGGTGAGGAGCTCAGCCACCAGGGAGGAGCTCGGAGTAGAGCCGCTGCTCCTCCACATCCAGAGGGGCCAGCTGAGGTGGCTCGGGCATCTGTTTCGGATGCCTCCTGGACGCCTCCCTGGGGAGGTGTTCCGGGCATGTCCCACCGGGAGGAGACCTCGGGGAAGACCCAGGATACGTTGGAGAGAATATGTCTCTCGGCTGGCCTGGGAACGCCTCGGCGTCCCCCCGGAAGAGCTGGAGGAGGTGTCTGGGGAGAGGGAAGTCTGGGCATCCCTGGTTAGACTGTTACCCCCGCGACCCGGCCCCGGATAAGCGGTGGATAATGGATGGATAGTTGCTTTGTTGGGATTGAATTAAAATAATGTTCTGATGTTAGTTCTGAACTAATAGAATATGAACATTTGAACAGGATCTTAAACTGTAATGTCTGTAAAACATAATTTAAGTTTGAACACAGGAACATTTTTGGGATAAAGCATTAGATCCTGTTGGGATCAAATAAAAATGTGCTTAATATTTGTGCATATTTCTGGTGTAATTCAATTCTTCAAGGAAATAATCATCTAAAAAGAAAAAACAAACAAAAAATCACCTTTTTAACAGTATCATGATATGTCGTGATATATCGAATCGTGATCCTAGTATTGTGATTCGTATCATATCGACAGATTCTTGCCAGTACACAGCCTTACGTTGTACGGTGGTCGACAAGGGTCAAACACATTGCAACGGCCCAATGCGTCTCAGTTAGAGAAAATAGCTGCAAGTACAGAAACGATGCAAATTCACAAACTCAAACACAGTCTAAACAAGGTACAAAAAGAGGAATGTGGCGCACATGAAAAAATGTGCCACAAGAAACAAAAACAAATGCATAATCATTAAATGCTGTGCAAATAGAGAAATGATTCAAACCAAGAAAACATCTGCAAACGAAAAACGCTGCAGAACCAGTCAGTACAACAGAAGTGCTCCAAACCTGTAGGGGGCAGCGTTTATAGACAACAGACTGATGTCAAATAGAATCAAATGAAAGTCACTACGTTGTAACTGAGGGGCCGTTTACACGGCATAGGATTCAGTCGACTCCGGGAAGATTTCATAGCGGATTAGCCTTCTGTTAACATGGAAACGGTGCCTAGAGTGCCTGAATCCGGAAACTTTTGATACCAGGGTCCAGGGTGGAATGTTATCGATACGCTCCACATTTCAGCTCCGTGTTAACGCGAATCGGAACGTTCCGGGGTAAAATATGACATCACCGCATGCGCGCGCAGCCAAGAACCGCCAGTTAACCCACTCCAGGCCAGTTGGTGGCGGTAATGTGCCTCCAAGCTGGTTTGCCAGCCTCTATGACACAATAAAGCTGCAGAAAAAGAAGGAACAACCACAACAACAATGGCCGGTTTCAGAACAACATACCTGCTGCTAACTGTGCTCAGCTCATCTGTCCAGACAAAGAAGTCCTGCGTCATTGTTGTTTGTAAATAGTGTTGTCCGCCTCTTCTTCTTCTTCTTCTTCTTCTCCTCATTTAAAGGCTGTCTAAACCGGAAATCATTTGTGCGCAGGCGTGTGTTTTACTGCCACTGTTTCACTACAGCTCTACATCGCCAGCTACTGGTCTGGCATGGCCACTACAGCGTATTCAGCCGTCCTCGCGGACTCATGTTAACGCAGATCCTTATCATAGTGGCTTCGTCTTAAAGCGGAATGATTTTATAACACAAAGGAGAAATCTTTGCGGAGTGTTGCTGTGTAAACGTACCCTGAATAACACTACACACACACACTAGGGTTGTCAAACATATGGCCGGTGGCCCAAAACTGGCTCGTCAAAGGGTCCAATCCGTAACCTGGTTAGGTTTAGGGTTAGTTAGTTAGAAAATAAAAACTATATTGTATTTGTATTTGTATTTCAATGTACAAACGTATCATTAAAAGTGTCATTAACCCTTTCATGCATGAATTATGAGAACCTTAATCAAGATTTTTTTTAAAAATTTTTCCTGAGTGTTTTTATTCATCTTTAAGCATGAAAAAACAAAACAAAAAAAAACCAAAACAATACAATTGAAATTTTTCAAATGAACCTATTTTTCATGGAGTTCCAAAAATGTCCACTCACCTGGACACCATGCGTTTAATTTTTGAAGCAAAGAAACATGTATTTACTGATACATTGCGTGAAAACTATAAAATAAAAACATTGTTAATGCTTTTAATCTGATGTTGTTTTCTCACATTTTAACATATTCCAGTACTAGTCACTACTCACTTCATGGAGATAATATGCAAAAAAAAAAAAAAAAAAACTTTTTGTCTAAAAAACCCTGTTAATTACAGTATAATAAGAATATTAAGCAGGTGATTTACATTCAAACATGTTAGTGCAGATTAGGTTTACCAAGAACAGCAAAGTTACAGTAATGGTATGAATTGCGATGTATGGGATGATGTATAAGCGTTCACTGTGTTGGCTGATATGGAACTAAAACAACAAAAACCCATGAATATATGTATAAGAGAACAGCTTTGAACAGCTGTCCACTTGAGTGACCACTATGCATGAAAGGGTTAAAATGTTAAAGGTCAATCTTGCAGGAAATCATAGAATGTATTTTTAAGCAGAATATGGATCCGTGCCTGCACAGTGTTATATTTTTAAGGTTTGCTTGGTTGTATTTTCTCATTTTGGCTTGTTTTGCTGTGTTCAGGTGTCAATGGGAGCGTGGAGTTTTGGGTCTGTTTGTATTTGGAGTCAATAAAAGTAGGCGTAACAAAATAAAAAACAATCGACTCCAGTTGACTTTTTCAGCTTTGTATTATTATATGACTGTAGTTTGAGATTTTGTTGTGTTTTTACAATATAATAAGTGAGACAATCTGGTTTATTTTTCTATTTTCTGGCCTTTTACCTCTGCCAGGAGGTATTGTGATCGCTTTGCTTTGTGTGTTTGTGTGCATGTTGGTTTATTTGTGTGTTAGTTTGTTTGTTAGCAAGATAACTCACAGAGTTATGGATGGATTTGAAATGTTGATACTGGCACAAGGAAGAAATGATTAAATTTTGGTGGTGATCGGGGGGGCAGATCTGTCTTGGCGGAGGTCTAGTGCTTTTCTTGTTTTAACATCTATTAGTTCTCGCTTCTGCTCAACCACTGCTCTTTCTTTCTCATATGCTGAGGTTAGAGGTGTTGCTTTTTTTTTTTTTTTTATCAGACGGGAATGTTAAATACTTTCAGATAGAACTGTTTTCTCAAAGTTCAAAGAGCATATTTGATGAAACAAACTTAAACATATAACACCTTGAGAAAGAAATACAAAGAAATGACTTAAAGGTTAGTGATATGACATTTATATTAATTTTGTCAAGCTGAAGGGAGATGACAAACTAATTTTGATAAGATGATGATGTAATAATTGAGATGAAATAGTAAAATAATTTGATTTGGATTCTCTTAGCAATAAAAATAGAATTAAAACACTGTTAAAGGATTCAAAAAAAAAAAAAAAAAAGATGAGGGTACATAAACAAATAAAATAATAAGAATTAATAAACTAAATGGTAGATGGTAGTTTCATGCAAACTATATGGACAAAAGTATTGGGACACATCACGTCTACAGCTGTAAGATAAAAACATCAATATTTCCTTAAAGTTTAATGAGAGATTTTTTTTTCCTCAGTGAGATGTGAATAAAGCAGATGGTTAGTTGTGGCAGAAAGTAATTATTTAAGGTCCGAGCATGAAAAATATTTTAGAAATTTAGAGGTAGAACATTTAAAATCATAGCCACGGGTAAGAAAACCAAAAATCTGTGTTGAAAGAAATTAAGTTAAAACCATCTCTGAGACATTTTGGAAGCAAAAATAACAATTTAAACAAAACTAACCAATGCAATGATATTTATCCCAATGTAAAACTATATTATAACATTAGTCATCATTTTTTTGTATCCCAGACCCCTCTTAGAAAAGAAACACCTGAATTCAACGTGTCCACATACTTTTTGTCCATATGGTGTATGTTGGTTTCATAACATTTAAAGTGATAATAATTTTCTACCACAACTAACCATCTACTTTCTCCACATCTCATATAGGAAGAAAATCTCCCATTAAACTTGAAGAAAATTTTAATGTTTTTATCTCAAATCCTCATGAACAGGACATCTTACAGCTGTAGACATGATGTGTTCCAATATTTATGTCCATATAATTTATAAACATTAACATTTCTTTCCATCTCTGAGGCATTTTGGAAACAAATATAACAATTTAAACAAAACTAACATGTAATAACTGTTATCCCAATATAAAACTATATTATAACATTAGTCATTACTGTTTTGTATCCCAGACCCCTGTTAGAAAAGAAACACCTGAATTCAACATGTCCCAATACTTTTGTCTATATAGTGTCTGTTGGTTTCATGGCATTTAAAGTGACATTTGTGCCCATTTTTAACCTGAAATATCAAATACTGCAACTAGCAAAAGTAGAATTAACATGACACCATATTGAAGTGTTTTATTATAATGTAATGTGATGCCAAATTATTGTTATTATTATTATTTTTTAAGAATTTCACCTTTTGGAAGCAGTTTTATTTATTTGGTGTAAAGTTGTACAGTTACACTGCACTTTTTGCTGTTGTCAGTTCACAAGTGTTCTTTCCAAATTGATTAAAAGCAAGATTTTTGGACTAAACAATGGAAGCAGAATGAATTTAATCACAATTATCATCAAAATATCTGCGTGTGCAATTATATAATCACAAAAAACTGTAAGTATTGTATTACACTGGGTTACAAAAAAATGTTTTTTGCAAGTTGTCTAGGTTTTTTCAACTGAATTAGGACCATTTTGCACCGCTAAATCCAAAAATGACATCTGTTTTTCTCAATCAGGTCAGGTTTTTTTGCTAATTTGATTTTGAAAAATTTGATCTTCTCACAAAATTGATTACATTTCTGTGACTTTATCAGTTGATTTTTTATATAGTTCTCATCTAAGATAGGTTTTAAGAGAAAAAAAAAAATCATTTGATCACTTGATTCCTGTTAGGTACAATGGTGTATTCACCGCAGATGTAGCAGAATACGTCAGGCTTATTTTTGCAAGATCTTCTAGTCGAAGCCATTTCATTCACCTGTAATATTAAAAAAAAACCATTAATCATAAATTGGCAAAAGTAAATCTTCAGAACTCGTTTATTGCAAGAAATATGAAAGAATTTTGTATCATATGATGTGAAAATGCCCATAAATGTAAGCAAAAATGTTAAAAAGCCAATATGTAGCATAGTTCAGAAAGTTGACCTGATTGAGCAAAATGAATGTGATTTTTGGATTCAGCACACCAAAATGATCCTAAATCAGCTCAAAAAACTTAAACAATAAATTTGTTGTTGACCAGTGTTATCAGACGACTGTAATTATTAAAAATAATCACTAACAATTGTAATTTAAAGATTTAAGTGGATTTATGGTGATCTAATGGCAAAATTGTGAAAAAACAAAACAAAACTACTCAACTGATTGTCTGTTATTTAGAGACTTTGCGTTTTTATGCTGATTCTTGTTTGAGCTTTTGTCCATAGTGTATTTCAATCCAATCCAACTTTATTTGTAAAGCACTTTAAAACAACTGCAGTGGACCAAAGTGCTGTACAGAAGAATAATTAAAACCAAAATAGAAGTATAAAATACAGAATAGATTTAACCCTTTCATGCATTAATTATGACAACCTTAGTTAAGATTTTTTTCTTGAGTGTTTTTATTCCTCCATAGGCATGAGTAAAACAATGTGATCAAGGTTTGTGTTTTTTTTTCATGGAGTTACAAAAATGTCCATGCATTTAATTTTTGAAGTAAAGAAACGTGTTTAAAACCCAATATCAGAAAGTGATATGAAAACAATGAAATAAAAATAAAATCTGATGTTTTCTCACATTTTAACATATTCTAATGCTAGTTATTACTATTTTCATGGAGATAATATGCAAAAAAAAAAAAAAATTCTAACAGATAACAATTGATTTCCACTCAAACATGTTAGTGCAGATCAGGTTTATCTAGAACAGTACAGTTACAGTAATGGTCTGAATGTCAGTGTATTATTATGGGATGGTGCATAAGTGTCCACTGTGTTGGCTGATATGGCACTAAAACAACAAAACCCATGAATATTCAAGAAAACAGCTGGAGAAGAACTGTCCACTGGAGTGACCACTGTGCATGAAAGGGTTAAAGACATAAAAACTGTAGAAAAAAGAAAAAAAAAAAAAGTGCTATACAGAAGAATAAATAAAACCCAAATAAAAAGAATAAAATACAAGAATAGATTAACAAGCCACACAATTAAAAAGAACAATATAAATAAACAGAATAGATAAATAAGAACAATTAACCACTACCAAATAAAAACAATAGAATAAATATAGTACCTTCAAACATCTCACATGGTTTCAAAAGCCAAGGAGAAAAGATGGGTTTTAAGAAGGGTTTTAAAAACAGACAGATATTTGCTGAAGTGTTACTCAGATGCAGGATGTCCTCTTTTAGATGTGTGTGGTGGTTCCTGTTTAACAAATACTTCAGTGATCTGCACCGTCATCACTGAGGCTGAACCAAAACCAAGGGTCACAGACCTTAACTCTCAAATAATTCAATGCTTTTCCTCCAGGACTCAGGCTGTTGTTATTGGTTTTCATTTGGACTCTAATTACAGCTCTGGTCCGTCTTTAAACTATTGATTGAAAACTCGTTGGCCTCTACATGGAGACTTTTAGCTTGATTTGTTAATATCAACTTACACTAAGACCTTAACCCAGGGGTGTCAAACTCATTTTAGTTCAGGGGCCACATTCAGCTAAATTTGATCTGAAGTGGGCCAAACCAGTGAAATAATAACATAATAATATAGAAATAATGTCAACTCCGAACTTTTTTCAACATGAACAAACTGAAAAAAATGAATGTAACTTTAACAACATTCTGCCTCAGTTTATCATTTTACATATGTACATTATAACGTACAGATCACAGTGGATCAGCAAATACACAAGACATTTAAAATAACAGACAGAATCTTGTTAAAATTGTACTTACTTCTCTTAAGATATTTCAGGTTGTTCATATTTGTTCAGGTTATTCACATTTTTGGCAAAATTATTCTTTGTTTTAGTGGAAATACATGAAAACATTTACATTTACAAAGAGAAAAATGTAGAGTTGTCATTATTTCTATGTTATTATGATAGTATTTGACTGGTCTGACCCACTTGAGACTGAATTGGTCTGAATGTGGAACCTGAACTAAAATGATTATTAATATCTTCAATGTAATTTTTGCATTTCACAAATTCATCCCAAGGGCCGGACTGGACCCTTTGGTGGGCCGGATTTGGCCCCCGGGCCGCATGTTTGACACCTGTGCCTTAACCCTTTCATGCATTAATTGTGAGAACCTTAGTCAAGATTTTTTTCTTCAGTGTTTTTATTCCTCCTTAGGCATGAAAAAAACCCCAATGTGATCGAGTTTTTTTTCTGCCGAGTTACAAAAATATCCATGCATTTAATTTTTGAAGTAAAGAAACGTGTTTAAAACCCAATATCAGAAAGTGATATGAAAACAATGAAATAAAAACATGTTTAATGCTGCTAATCTGATGTCTTCTCACATTTTAACATATTCTATTGCTATTAATTCCTCATTTCATCAAGATAATGTGCCAAAAAAACCTTCTTGTCTAACAAATAACAATTGATTTACACTCAAACATGTTAGTGCAGATCAGGTTTATCAAGAACAGCAAAGTTACAGTAATGGTCTGAATGTCAGGGTATGAGATGATGCGTAAGTGTCCACTGTGTTGGCTGATATGGAACTAAAACAACTAAACCCATTAATATACAAGAGAACAGCTGGAGAATAAGTGTCCACTGGAGTGACCACTATGCATGAAAGGTTTAAAATGACTTTGTTTTCAGTTTTTCCATTTATTAACTCAAAGGTGACCCCTAGTAGATGACTCTGACCCCCCAGTGTGTTGCATATAATAATAATAATAATAATAATAATAATAATAATAATAATAATAATAATGATAATGGATTGAATTTCTTTAGCGCTTTTGTGGGCACCCAAAGCGCTTAACATTATTGACCCATTATTCATTCAGTCTCACATAACAGTGATGAAAGTGTTCTGGTTTTTGCCGGAAATCCGTTTTTTTTTTTTTTTTCCCAAAAACTGAACATATGTTCCGGTAAATCATTTCTGTCTGGTTTGGCAACATTTCAGCCGGAAAATTATACATAAATCACTCCAAAAAGTGTAAATTATGTTTATTTGGGTCCATCTCATGGGCGCAGCCATATTGCTTTCTTCTCCATTCATCTCGACCAATGAGATGCTCGTTTACAACACAGAACTTGTATCGGCGTCTCTGATTGGTCCGTTGATGACACGTGGTCCGTTTTGCGTCTCTGGAGATAATATGGTGGGTTTGCTTTGAGTATTTTACCGCCAATGTATTTTGTGTAAAATATTCTGTGAAATCATGTCAGAATTCATCATCTTTCGGCATGGGGATGAACTGAAGTGTGAGACAGGAATCCAAAATAAGTTCAAGTGGTCCTGGCTCCAGGAAACTGATAGAAATGACGATTTTCTGTCGCAGTACATCCGGAAGACAAGCAAACCAGGCTTGTTACTCACTGAAGTCATTCAGTAGATTGTAGTATTTCACCACCCAGCTGTGCTGTGTACAGGCATACGTTATTTCTTGGTCTCCTGTACTGCGTAGTTAACATGGCGAATTAATATCATATTGTTTGACCATATTCCTGTGTGAGATGTATTTTTTCTAGGGCTGGGCAAGTTAACACGTTATTACCACGTTAACGCATTCATTAAATAACGCCGACAATTTTTTTTAATCTCACGTTCATGCCGTTTTATTTCTAACTCATATTCTTCTGCCCCTGTTTGTGTGCGTGTAGCGATTAGCTCGGCAGATAGACAACAGGTTTCCCAAGAAAAGCCAGATGCCGAAAACTTCTCTTATTTATGTCACAGTTGTCAAACATGTGGCCCGGGGGCCAAATCCGGCCAGCCAAAGGGTCCAGTCTGGTCCTTGGGATGAATTTGTGAAATGCAAAAATTACACTGAAGATATTAACAATCAATGGTGTCAAAATCATTTTAACTCAGGTTCCACATACAGACACATACAGTCCAATTAGATTTCAAGTGGGTCAGACCAGTAAAATATTATCATTATGACCTATAAATAATGACAATCCCAAATTTTCTTTGTTTTGTTTTTTTTTTTGGTGTAAAAAAGTAAAATTACATGAAAATGTTTACATTACCAAACTATACTTTTATAAAAAATGTGAATAACCTGAACAAATATGACCAAATGGAAATGTCTTAAGAAAAGTAGATGTAATTTTACCAATATTCTGCCTGTTACTAAATGTTTTTTTGCGATTGTAATGCACATGTGTAAATGATAAACTGATAAAAACGAGGCAGAATATTGTCAAAATGTTAAAACTGCACTTGTTTTTCTTATGACAATTCAAGTTGTTCATGTTATTTTAGATTTTTAAGGAAACTTTGTAGATGTAAACTGGATGAAAATATAATTTTACTTTTTTCACTGTTATTATTTTACTGGTCCGGCCCATTTGAGATCAAATTTAGCTGAATGTGGCCCCTGAACTAAAATGAGTTAACACCCCTGATTTATTTGTTCATTTTGAACATGCAAAGAAACAACATAAAACAAAACAAAGCAAAATAAGACAAAAACAAAATGACATTTAAATGAACAGAATCTATCTTCAAATACATGTCTAAATGTGCATGGTCGAAAAAGGAGTAGGAAGAAGTATAAACTTATTTAATCCTACCCCTCAAGTGCTTTTACACCTTTAGCACTAACTTAAAACAAGAATCAAACAATACATTTTTACTAATTGTTGCTTTCCAGAGGTGATTTCTCACAGACTGCAAGGGAAGCTCGGCTCCCCTAAAATTACGAAAATTAAATGGTCAAATATGTACGGTTATGTTAACATTTCATTGACTACAAATGTGTTAGAACACGTTCATCTCACAGACGAGTTCGTTCAGAATCGGCTTTATCACAAACCAACAGACTCGATGTTGTTCACTTCTCATACATTCCCGTTGCGCTGTTTTCTCATTCGATCTCTGCTCAGTGCATTTGTCCGTAGACGCTCAGCGTCCATGCACTTCAATGGGACTGAGTGGAACAGTTTTTTTCATTGCCTCAAAACTGGACTGTAATTGGATAAATGCCACGATGTTGTCCCGCCCCCGGACGCCGGGCGTCTCTGGGGATGAATGGAGCTGTGGGCGGAGCTCAGCTGGGCTGGACGCCAGGTTTTCACGTGCTGATTGGAGGATCAATCGAAAGGCTGAATCCCGTTTGATTGACAGCTGTTTTGAGATCTACTCCTTCACTGACAGAGTTCAATTTAATACCGTAGCACATTCTGCTGTGAAATCAAGAGAGAAACCACTATGAAATTACTTGTTCATTTCTTGCACTGTGAATAAAACACACTCATTGTACTTCCTTGTTTCAATTTAATATAATTTCAACATTTTCTCGTTTACTTGGTACGATACGACCATTTTCTTAAAAAGGAACAGAGGGCCGAATTTATGTTTAAATAACTTGACTTTTTTTTTTTTTGATGTAAGCCGACAATGAGCTTCCTCTGTCTGAAAGAAGAGCAGCCGCCACTGTTGTATTCAACCACAACTACTACACACATTTTTTCCGGCGTAGGGGGTGCACCAATAGGTTCATGATGGCGTTAGTGGGACTTGGTTAGAACTCTGCCACAGAGACACTCAAATTCATCCTGTCTGCATTACATTCTGTATATACCGCAGCAGTGGGGGTGTATCTGCCCTAACCTGCCCCTCTGTACATCCACCCATGTGTTAAATCTGCAAATATCTTTTCAACAGTTACAACGTAAAGACAAAGACAAAAAAAAAAACAAAAAAACCCTGAAATTTAATAAGCAGTTATCTCCTTTGTTGGCTCAGAAACCACTTAATAAACATGCCCAGCTCTAATTTCAGATGAAAATGGGGTTTTAAGACCTAAAAAGTACAGAAGTGAAGTAATAAAACCGCCTCCTTCAGGCAGGCGCACAGGCATCTGGCTGAATGAGGGTCTTAATGAATGATTTTTAAATGAAGCTCTACAGCTGCTGCCTGGATCTCTTAATAAAATCCATTTGCATCTCTCTAATCTTGTTTCCCGCGATTCAATCAGCAGCAGTCTGTAATAGGCTTAGGCCGCTTTATCTGGCTCAGGCGGTCTTTAGAGGATAATGTTGTCAGTGTGCGCCGCCAGCTCGCTGCAGAGAAGGTGTAAACGTTTCCAGCCCAGGAGCCAAAGTGGACCCAAATTCATTGTAATGGCAGCGTGGACACCTGGGGGGGGTGGGTTGACAAACAGCCTGTTTTTAACCTCGGGGAGTTGAAACCGGTGGAAAGGCCACACACTGATACACAATCATAGAAACACTCAGCAGACAGATAACCTGCCGAGAACATCCAACCTCTGGGGTGGTTTTGTTCTTCAGTAACATTAACGCAGCAGATCAGATCAGAAAGCACACAACGAATACATGCTTGTTATTAAAGCGCCTACAGCTGCGTCAGTATTCCCTCAGCCTGAAGCAACAGGGGTTTTCACATGATTCATGACTGTTTTATCCATTATCTTATACACATGGTTTCCAGTGTTGTGTTACTTCCAATCTGTAGTCCATTACAGATTACATGTTAATATTGGGCTATTTAAAAGTAATTCCTTACCTTACACTATTACTGTCTTAGAATTGTAATGCATTACATGACTCTTGTATTACTTCTGAGTTACATACAGACTCTCATTATGAATGCCCCACCCCCACCCCTATACAAGAGATAGGAGAGCCTTGGGATGCATACATTTGTGAACAGATAACTCAGTAAGTAATGCTACAGTCTACAGTGTTGGAATCCCAGCATGAATGCTAGAATTTTTAAAAAAACATTTTACATGTTCAAACAGGGGGCGGGGCCGAGGACAACAGTAGATAAATCCACAATTGATAAAGAAATTCTTACTAGTCATAGAAAGTGTTTTTCTAGCTTGCTTGTATGTTTGTTTGTTAACACTCTAACAGAAAACTATTGGTTGAATTCATACCAAATTAGGTGTATAAATTGCCAGTGATCCAGAATAGATCTGATTACATTTTGGGAAAAGTCGGTCAAAGTTCAAATTTTTTATGAATTTTCAAAATCTTTTTTTTTTTCCATTTACTTCAGTCTTGGCACATATATAGAGGCAATGGATATGTTGACATCAGCACATGCATAGACATGATGACATCAGCTGGACTGATGCCAAAATAAGCTACAATACATGTGAGGGGCAGGGTTTGTTGTGCCTGGAACCACTTGTTACCTCCACCAGGAGGTATTGTGATGGCTTTGCTTTGTGTGCGTGCATGCGTGTTTGTTTGTTAGCAAGAAAACTCAAAAAGTTATGGATGGATTTTCATGAAATTTCCAGGAAATGTTGATACCGGCACAAGGAAGAAAATGATTAAATTTTGGTGGTGATTGTTGCCCCCCCCTCCGCCCCCCTTGGCCCAATCACCACCAAAATTTAATAATTTCTTCCCTGTGCCAGTAGCAACATTTCCTGAAAATTTAATCAAAATCTGTCCATAACTTTTTGAGTTATCTTGCTAACAGACAGACAAACAAATAAACAAACAGACAAACCCAGATGAAAACAGAACTTCCTTGGCGGAGGTAATAATAAAAAAGTCCAGATGGACCAATTTAGGCTCAGGGTTTAAAGGGTTGAATTATGGGTGAAAAGTGTGTTGTAATGCAAGCACTATTGAACATACACCGAGTAAAATATCACTGAAAATTCATTTGTGATGCCTTACACTATGCATTACAGCAAAAAGTAATCTGTTACTGTAATGCATTGCATGATTCCTGTATTACTATTGAGTTACTTACAGATTTTCATCATAAATGACACACGTGCAGTAGAACCCCCCCCCCAGTAATAACCCCCAGTTTGTACCATACACACCACTGCTGATATCCCCTCGGTACTGGTTACCAGTCACTGGCAGACAACCCCAACTTCCAACTGTGTGGGACGGGGTGGAACCCAGGAGCATGAACTAACATCCTGCCAAGTAGCCCCCCCACCCAAGGGACCAGGTCCTCCGAGACCCCGCGGTCGAGCTGGAGACGGAACACAAGAGGAAAGTCAATATCTGTGGTGTTTGTGAGGGAAAGGCAGAAACGGAGGGGAGCAGCTGAGAAGCATGGGGGTCCTGAGGGACAGACTGTAGTGGAGTGAGTTAGCAGTGGAAGCACCTGAGGACAGATGGCTGAGGACGCAGCAGACTGGGAGGCTGTCAGAACACACCAGACACACACACAACACTTTTCACATTCTTTGACTTGTTTCTGAAGCACTGCATGGACCACCAGCGTATTATCTGTCAGATTTGTCGTCCTTTATCCCACTTCGACATCCCTCAGATCTCTGCAGCCGCAGGTGATGGTTCCTATGGTTCAGAAACGGCTCCAAATAATTCTGTGCAATAAACAGTACTCATATGTAAGGGCGCCGCTACCGACTGTGGGCCTTTCATGAAAGTTTGTATCTTGTTGTTCTGTCAGCGGGGGTGGGGGGGGTCATACATAACGTCACTTCTGCTAGCATGAAAACAAAACTGAAACTTAACATCCTTAATGTCCGACTTCTTTCTTTCTATCTATCTATCTATCTATCTATCTATCTATCTATCTATCTATCTATCTATCTATCTATCTATCTATCTATCTATCTATCTATCTATCTATCTATCTATCTATCTATCTATCCATCATTTGCTCCTCTTTCTCTCTCTCTCTCTATCCATCCATCCATCCATCCATTTGCTCCTCCCTCTCTCTCTCTCTCTCTCTCTCTCTCTCTCTCTCTCTCTCTCTCTCTCTCTCTCTCTCTCTATCTATCTATCTATCTATTATCTTCTATCTATCTATCTATCTTCATCATTGCTTTCCTCTTT